>NC_041387.1:212123013-212123894 GCF_002162155.2 Triticum dicoccoides | reverse complement strand
GATGGTTGTAGGGTGTCGGCTCCGGTTGCTCGGGCAGCAGAGCAGGCGGCTCGCGCTAGTGCGCGGCCTTGGGGTCGGCGTGGATGCCGGAGCGGCGACTTCGGTCTTGGTTGTAGGGTGTCGGCTACGGGTTGCTTGGGTGACGGAGCCGGCGGCTCGGATGGAGCGCGGCCCCGGGGTCGGCGTGTGTTGATGGTGCCTTGTTGAGGGCGTGTGTTGTAACGGTTTTCGCCCGGGTTTCCGTTAATTAACCGGGCAACTCTCTTCTGCTTAATGAATGAAAGTGGCAAATCTTTTGCCCTGTTTCAAAAAAAAAAATTACTCCCACCATAAATCACATATTCGAACAAAGCTATACCTCGCTGCCGGCAAGCTGGGGAGGGAGAGAAAAACCTACCGCCATCGAAGTCGACAGAGAGACTAGAAGTACGCCCACGATCACTTCACCGGGCAGAGATTAAATCCCTAGCTGCCAGGGCGAGGGAGCTGAAAACCTCACGCTGTAGTCATGCACAGAGCTCTCTTCGATGCCCCACTCGACTATGAACTTATATGCGAACTCGTACAGTTTAGGGGGTGTTCTGGAAATGTTGTTTCCCGCAAGAAAATCTTCGCCTGCTCGCCCACCCCCACTCTCACGGTCTCACCTCGCTCCTCTTCACTTCCTCCCTCGGCTTCTCTGTTTTTTTTTTCTTTCTCTGTTTTCCCCCCCTTTTTTTTGTTTTTCTCCTTTTCTTTTTTCCATTTCGATATTCCTTCTTCGTCGAGTTTGGATTGGATTAATCCCCGACCCAAACCCTAATAATCGATCTCCCTGACCCGGGACTACGGGCCGGGGATCGATCGCCATGCAGCAGAGGATGAAGCAGGCGGCGGCGGTA
>NC_041387.1:212097739-212122701 GCF_002162155.2 Triticum dicoccoides | reverse complement strand
GTGACAGCTAGGGGTTTCACTGGCATGGCTCCGTGTTCTAGGGTTGGAGTCTCTCGGTTTGGTTATTCGGTTCAAATGGTGGGGATTTGGTTGCTTCACTGTTGCGATTTTTATTTCGTCGGTTCCTCTGGGGAGTCTATTGGTTCTCTTCGTTGTGAGCTTGCTCGTGGGGAAAACTTTAGTTTGTCTTTTGTATTGTTTGTCGAATTAGGGTTTTGATCAGACCGGGTCGTTTCTGAGTGGATTCCACATCTTCTCTGGTATTCTAAGCTAAGTAGCTACTTTACCAATTATTTGTTTTTTTTACTACTGTTTAGAGGAGTTATGCTTGAGTACGCCGCGTGGAATTAGGTGCATGTGGTTGTGATTTACAATTAAGATTACGGGCAGGTTTAATGAGTGACAATAGTGAGATAATTATGTTTGTGCTAGAGTTTATGTGCTATTGTAAGCGTCATAGTGCTAAATACTTGTTAGTTTCTTAATGTGAAGTGGAAAATATGCAGTGAGAACTGTGAATGAGCTCTCAGTGTCTGTGAAGGTCAGGTGAAATTTGTCTGGTGACTGCTAAACAAGTCACCATTTAGAGATGTGGGTTATGTTTTGGTTGTCTCTGATCATAAATAAGTGCACATTTAGTGGTGACTGAAATGTGAATGTACCATAGTTATGCTCATTCCTTTTCCTTCTTTCATCCTGTTTGTCAGTCCAGACTCCAGAGGGTACTCCAATTTTGAGTTTTAGTGCATAGGTTGCATTAATGCTGAACTGCATTTATTCTACTCCCTCCGATCCATATTACTTGTTGCTCAAACGGATGTATCTAGCACTGAAATACAGCTAGATACATCCGTTTGAGCGACAAATAATATGGATCGGAGGGAGTATTAATACTTGCATGACATGGCTTCTTATACATGTAGCTGTTCCAAGTGCTAGTTAGTGAATCCGTTTGCATCTCTAAGAGTCAGTTGTGCAAAGTTCTGGTAAACATGTTCAAAGTAGATGCATTTTCCAATAGTGCAACACTGCAAGTACTGCCTTTCACCGAGTACAGTTAAGTGTGTCTTTACATGTTGGTAGTATTGTACAGCGATTTCTTTCAGCTTGTCTCTGCACGTAATTCAGTAACTGCAAGAAATCCACAGGAAAACTAAAATGAGCAGAAAATGGTGGACATTGGCCTTTCTGCAATGCGCATTTGGGGAATCATGCATGCAGCGACATATTGTAGATCTGTACAGCGTTGCTGAATCACGTGTCCTCTGGACTAGGGGTCTAGCTTGGTCTTCATTGCATACCTTATTGCATTCGTATTGTTTTGTTTGATTTTGATTTTTGATATTACATATTTTCACTTCTGCTGTTTGTTTGGCTCTTCTTTTCCTTTCAAAATGTTAGGGCTGTATTCTTTGTTTATGACACCTGTAATTTTGCAGATAGAGCCCATCGTTAGTGGGAACCTGCCTCCTGGGTTTGATTCAAGCACATGCCGCAGTGTGTAAGTGGTTAATTATTTGAACCTTCCAGTTATCTTGTGCCGTCTTACTGAAATTAAATATAAAATTGTACAAAACACGATACTTCTTTGTAAAATGTGTGCTCCGTCTCTTATTGTAAACTCCAAACTGAATATGTTCTAGGACTGCCTGATGATGATGGTGTGTATCAAGTTCTCTTCTGCTTATTTTTACATCAAACTGCACATCGTCTGTACTTCTAAAAAAATGCGAGTTGGTGATGATGGTGTGCCTGCCTTCGGGCTATATGTACCGTCCGATCTGGAATCTGTGGCTGAGATTGAATCTGAGACGTGTTATGCCGAGCCAACAACCAAAACACGGATAGTCTAGAGGTTTCTTCTTCTCCTGCGAAACAGATTATTCTAGAACCCCGCAAAATTTCCTCACCGCCAGCCCATCACCTCTCTTTTTCCGCGAGTGCTGGAGTTGAGGAGGTGCTGGTGGCGGGTACACACTTCTTGCGTCGTTGCAGTTGTGTAAGAGTCTGGTGTGCGGCGGCGGTCGTCAAGGTCGGGGAAGATGACCACAGTACGGGTTTCATGGTGGCCGAGAGGCAATGCCGACGGGTGCTCTGGTTCAATCTCGTCGGCGCGTACCACCTACCGAGTGGCAGCAGCATGGCGTGTCCAGGAGATGGAGATCGACCAAGGCAGATGGTCGGGAGCAGCTGAGAGGCGTTGGCTGGGAGCAACGAAGGTGTCGGCAGCTGGCGACATGGAGCAGCGATTGGGGAGAAATCAGAGGAAATTGATTGGGGGTGTTCAGGTCCTTACGGCGCCAGCGTCCGCCATGCACTCAAGCAGCCGTGCTTGCTGTCCTAAGCAGGTCTTGAACGGCCCGCCGCGCGGACAGCTTCCAACCGCCCCTGTTCAAGCGTGTCCGCTCCGGCCGTGTCTTGTACCTGTAAAATAGAAAAATAATCGAGCAACCGAGCTGCTGTGCTGCATCATCCATTCTCCAAGCTGTTTTGCCTGACCCCCACCCCAATGGACAGTGAGCGCGACAGCAAGTGGACGAGCTGGCTGTAGCGGGCGCCGGGACGGGCGCTAGGCTGTGCGCGACCTCTACTGCGGAGCCTCATCAGTATGCGACGGGCCAGCACTACAGGTTCTTCGCTTACAATGGCGACATGCTGGAGCCCATAGTTGTTAACCTGTCAAAACCTGAAACCTTTTTAGTGTCATTTCTCAAGAGCACGCAAGTACAACAGCTTTATTACCGTTCATAGTTGTTGACCTGCCTATTGTATCATTTTCATCATTGACATATGCATGTAGCAAATTGTCATTGCAAAATGTTGTGGCTGCAGTGTTTGTCCTGTTAATTCTGCATTCCTTTCTTTCTGATAGTGTCACTTCTTTGTTAGTTATGTCTCATTTTTTCTCTATGTTCATTGCTTCTGTTGACTTTAGGTTGTGCATATGTGGAGAAATATCCAAATTTTTAAGCCACATCCTGGATATTTGTTTCCTTTGTCTCTTATCAATATTTTCTTTGCAGAAACCTGGTTGATGATGTAAGAAAGTTACAAGTGGTCCGATACTAATGTTTTTTTATGTACATACATGTGCACACACCTCTTTTATATACATATAATTCAAATATATTTGGCACAAATATTTTGAGCAAACAACTAAAAGAAGGGCATACTATGCTTGGCGAATGGGACTAAAATATTGCTGTAGTGGTTAATGGGGTGCTGACTGGTGGTGGATCCTGTGCTAACCAAAAGCTGGCTGGGGTCGTCGTAATTGCCAAATGTGTGTGGACAGGTTTTGTATTTGGCACATGTTCTCTGTCCCCTTAATATGGATTGTGGAACAACAATGTGGAAGCTGGATAAGCAGAACAACAAGTTTTCTGCAAGGTGAAAATTGAGAAGAAAATGTTTGGCTTGGACGAGGGGGTTCATCGGTCGGAATCCACATATTTGATTTTGCTAAATGTGTACTTATCAACAATATGGCATCACTTTGAATAATGTCTGTCTTTTATTGTTCAGTAGGATCATGACACTTAAGTAAACAATTCTCACCCGATCTTTTGTGATTCCGTTGCGTAGCACGGGCATCTAACTAGTTTCCTTATCTTACTCACTACTCAACATTATTATTCTGAATAGGTATGTTGGCAACATCCATCTTCAAGTCACAGATTCACTACTGCATGAAGTTTTCCAGAGTATTGGTCCAGTTGAAGGGTGTAAGCTCATCAGGAAAGAAAAGGTAACTTGTGCTCTTTAAAAATATATGCCATCGTCGTACTTTGTATTTGGTGTAAGTTTAAGGCATTTATTCAATAGTATCAGATACTGCTGTGTGTTACAGTTGGCATGATGTAGACTGCCATCCGCAATGCATGCTCTCAGACAGAAGGATTTATGGTATCAATAGTCAATGTTTGATTTGTTGGTTTAACAGTGTTTATTTTTGGATCTCAGAACCCTACTGTGTGAAAGCTGTAAGGGACTGTTTTGGACTTTTTTTTTTGACTATTTTTTGGACTATTTGTTTGAATTGGCATGGCAGATAAATGCCATCAAACCCAGTTCTGAGCAACTTCCTGCAAGGAAGCTTTCTGATGTTGACTGACGGTGTACAATTAACAAATGCTCACATGGGATAGGTAGATAAATAACTCATTTGGCCTCTTGTTAGGACTATTAACTTGATATTTTAGTGATGCCGTCTTCTATCTCTTGAAAAAAAGCATGCTGCATTTTTGTTTGTGTTATTTACTTAGTTCACCACTACAATTCGTTGTAGAACAGCTAATGCTGAATTAGTCATATTGTTTCTGTTAATATTTTATCCATCTTTGTTCTTATCATCTCGCAGTCATCTTTTGGTTTTGTTGACTATTATGACCGTAGATATGCTGCACTTGCTATTGTGTCACTCAACGGTAGACAACTGTAAGTGTTTTCTTTCAATATTAATTATCTGTGAACCGATATTAATGCAGTATCCCATGTTCTACATTAACGTTTCTTATAATACTGGATAACCAGGTTTGGCCAGCCAATAAAAGTCAATTGGGCATACGCAAGTACCCAGAGAGAGGATACATCAGGTCTGGTGCTGAAATATGGTCTAAATGTTCCATTATATATACTTGTTTTTTTTCCAGTGTATGTGCATCCTTTTAGATGTGAGACTGTTATAACTGAGATCTGGTCTGGCTGTTTATTCTTGCAGGTCATTTTAACATCTTCGTCGGGGATCTTTGCCCGGAGGTTACGGATGCTGCTTTGTTTGCTTTTTTCTCGGCATATTCTACCTCTTCGTAAGTGTTACATAACTCTGTGTACTTCATCCCATTTGTACAGTATATTCTGCCTTACCACTTTAGCTTGGTAACTTGTGCAGAGATGCTAGAGTTATGTGGGATCAGCAGACTGGACGATCCAGAGGTTTTGGTTTCGTTTCTTTTAGGAATCAGCAGGTAGTGTCACCATGGCAACTTAAAACATTAGTCTGGACTCAGAACTAATGTTGAGTTTATATGAACTGCTATTCATCATCTTCCTTTGTTATTCATTGACAGGATGCACAAACTGCCATAAATGAATTGAATGGTGCGCTCCCTGTTGCTTATTGTTAACTATGTCTAATTCTGGAGTTAACAAATCAGCTTCAGTGATGTGATGATAATGTATGTTTGTTTTCTTGTGTTCAGGAAAGTGGCTTGGCAACCGCCAAATTCGTTGCAATTGGGCAACGAAGGGCGCTAATGCTGGTGAAGAGAAGCAAAGTACAGACTCCAAGGGTGTGGTGGAGTTGATAAACGGCTCATCAGGTGAATCTATATGCAGTTGTTCCTTAGGTATTTGTTTTAATTTAAGGTTATATGATATGGAACTCCGCCTATGTCTTCTAGGCATAGCCGGTCCCAAGCCCGGGTAAAGGAGGAGGATTGTGATAGGCTTGGCGAGCCAACGTAAAAACTAGCCAGTCCCATGGGTATGAAACCCATTTGAGCGAGAGTAGTACTCGGATGGGTGACCTCCTGGGAAGTCCTCGTGAAAGGGTTTCATATCTAAGGGTTGTGGTAGGCTTGGCGAGCCAACGCAAAAACTAGCCAGTCTTTTGGGTATGAAACCCATTTGGGCGAGAATAGTACTAGGATGGGTGACCTCCTGGGAAGTCCTCGTGAAAGGCTTTCATATCTAGCCTACCCCAACTTGTTTGGGATAAAAGGCTTCGTAAGTAAGTAAGGTTATATGATATGGAACAATCGGCTAGCAACAAGTTGAACTATTAGTTATCATTATTGTGGGAGTTTAGGTTTCTAATCTTTATCTATTACCCTTGGAGTTAAATTTACTTCATAGTCTGTTACATTTGCCAACTCCACTTCAACATTTGGGTTCCAGTCTTAATCCTTAGCAGAATAGGAACTAAAATAATATTTGCTTCTCGCAGAATCTAGCTACATAACCTTGTGAAATCTTTTGTGGTAACTACGACTAGCGAAGTAATTTCATTCTTCCTGTTTTACAGAGCCTGGCAAGGAGAATGCAAATGAAGATGGTCCTGAAAATAACCCACAGTATACAACTGTTTATGTTGGCAATCTTCCCCATGATGTACTTTCATGATTCCTGTTCTTTTGCATTGTTCTTTTTTGGTTATGCATAGTGTTTGCTCATCACTAACTTGTCAATTCTGTTTATTAGATCAACAGCAATGATGTGCATCGATTTTTCCATTTACTCGGGGCTGGGTCAATTGAGGAGGTCCGTGTAACATGCGATAAAGGATTTGGCTTTGTGAGATATAGTACCCATGAAGAAGCTGCACAAGCAATACAGACGGGTAATGGCCAATTTATTGGCGGGAGGCAGATCAAGGTACTCTCTTTAGACATTGACATCCCCACCAATGAATTCCAGTTCTCTTGGTTACCTTAGTTCCTTGGACGTAACAGAGGATAGAAGGGTTTTAGTGATTGAGTTTCCATATCATGCAGTGCTCTTGGGGAAGCAAACCAACTCCACCAGGGACAGCATCTGCGCCTCTGCCTCCTCCGGCATTAGCGCCATACACGCCTGGCGTGTCAGCAGTTGACCTCATCTCCTACGAGCGATCCCTTGCTCTGAGCAAGATGGCTGCCAACCAGGCCCTGATGGGTCAGCACGCCGCCCTGAGGCAGGCCGCGATGGGTATGGGCGCCGGCGCCAGCCAGGCCATCTTTGACGGGGGCTTCCAGAGTATCAACCCTCAGCAGCAGCAGCAGCAGCTCATGTACTACTGAGTGTATGAAGCAAGTATGCTGGCGACGGAGGGGGCTACAACACCCTCCTTCCTAATATATATACATATATGGTTGATGAAGCCTCACCAGGGCCTTTTCTTTTGTTATTACTAGTTCAACATCGCAATTAGTAATTTACTATCCTTCGCCGCTGTTAACGCTCCGGGTCGCCGGCTATATATAGCACCAATGTACTAACATACGTATCCCTGACGTGTTAAGAGTTGGGCAATTCTTATTTTTATAACTATTCCCACCAATCCAAAATAATTGTCGCAGTTTTGAACTAAGGTTAGTTTAACCTTAATTTAAAACTGCAACACTTATTATGGATAGAGCTAACCTTAATTCAAACTAAGGTTAGTTTAACCTTAATTTAAAACTGCAACACTTATTATGGATAGAGCTAACCTTAATTCAAAATTGTGACGCTTATTTTGGATTGAAGGGAGTAGCATATATGATCATGCGTTGTAACAGGAGAAAAGAATGTGTTGCAACAGGAGAAAAGAAAATGATGTGCTCAGGTGCGAAGTAAATGCCGGTTGCGGTGAACCAGGTGTCGGGTTGAGGATAAGGTCGCTGGTGACAGATTTGATGGATCTATTGAGAGCATGGATCTTTGGGCGCTAGTTCGGGATATGGGACATGATTTATAGTCGCATGATTTATAGTCAACTGATTGGGTGAGGAGCCCTATCTTTTGATTATTTGTTTATAAGACAGGATGTGTATCCGTACTTCTGGAATTTGTTAAATTGTATTAGAAAAAGCAATATGACAGCTATGTTGAAGAACTTGCTAATTACTCCCTCAGTCCGTAATGTAAGACGTTTTTTAACACTAAAACAATCTCATAGACGGTAGCTACATCAAAGAACCCGCTTTTCTTTTTTGAGTAATTTGGTGTTGGAGATGATTTCGGTAAATTCCTTGATAGGGTATTCGGGCTAGGTGATTAGGTTGGATGGTAACATGAGGCGAGTTTTTACCTAGGTATGACCCCTCATGAGCGAGGTAATATCCTACCCTTGCTCTTGTATATTGTGATAAAGGGTGTGTATAAAGTACATGTGAATATCAAGAGATTGAGGTAGAGTCCTTCACGGCTCTGGTATCTTCGGCTATAGTATTACAAGTCTTTCGAAGTCTTAACATAACGTGTCATGGACCGCCCGATGTGGCCTATGATGGAACAACCTAGGGGTACTCAGCCCGGCCCACTTGGTCAGGAACCGTTGTGGTGAGAGACCTATGGACTGGGACACCATCAATAGCCCATGAATCGATTTTCAAGCTTGGCCGCGCCTCGGCCATCTCTGAGTTGCACGTCATTTCTGGTTGCCGTGGTTGAAAACTAGTTCAACGAAGCCTCTCTAACTGAATCCGCTCGTAGCCGGCTTCCATCAGCCGAGCTGCCTCAAAGTGGTGCAAACCACCTTGGCCTTGTTTTGTCAAAGGAGATTGCCGACCTGCATTCGAACTTAGTTTTCATGGTTCAACAAGACCAATTTGGAGGCTTTGCTTCTGAAGATGTCGGTATGCACTTGCATAATTTTATTGAATTGTGCAACATGACACGCATTAGAGATTATGACCCTGATGTTTTAAAGTTGCGTCTATTTCCTTTCTCCTTGAGAGGAAAAGCAAACAAATGGCTTCTAGTTTTACCTAGAGGCAGTATAACTTCATGGGCTGATTGTTGCAGCAAATTTTTGTCAAAGTTTTGTCCACCTGCAAAAATCATGCAACTTCGTTCTCAGATTACAGGTTTCAAGCAGGAAGAACATGAGCCACTAGCGCTTGCGTGGGATAGAATGAAGGAAGCCATAAGGAACTGTCCTAACCATAGAATGGAAGAATGGTTACTCCTTCATATGTTTTATAGTGGTTTAAATACTATGTCAAAAACTATGCTTGATATAGCTGCAGGAGGAAAAATCATGGAAAAGCCTATAGATGATGTCAAGAAGCTACTTAATGATACCCAAGAAAACCATGCCTGATGGCATGTTGAAAGAACTACCACCAAATGATTGAATGCAATTGAAGAAAACAATACGGAGTTGACAACAAGCTTGATGAACTTATTTCCGTCATAAAAGGTAAAGAAGAAGTCAACGTGAATGCCATCACTAATGAAGAAGTTAGTGGTGTGAATATTATTGTTCGCAATAGCTAAAATTCCAGCTGGAAAAATAATGGCTATGCTCGTAGATTCCCTTATCCTAATAATATTGGAGTATCAAATAATTTCAATGGAGCTAGCAATAGCAATAGAAATACTCTTGAGGATACCCTAATTTTTTTGCTAGTCAAACTGAGTATAATTATAGCTTCAAAAATATTTTGAAGAATCATGATAACTTGCTTGGTTAGTTGAGCAGTAAGATTGTTGGACTAACAAATGATGTGCAGATGCTGGATCGAAGATCCAAGAATAGGGAATCACAAGTGGCTAAAATTGCAGAGAGCCAAATTTTAATCGTAGCCAAGTTTGCAGGTAAACCGAAATCTAACCCAAATTAAGATTTCGAACCCAACGAGGAGCAGAAGAAAATGATAAGCGGTTTTTAGAAAGGTATTCTTTGCAAGTATTGAAAGTAGTGGTGATAGATAGTTTTGTAGCAAGGTAATTTGTAACAAGTAACAAGTAGCAATGGTAACAAAGGTGCAGCAATGTGGCCCAATCCTTTTCATAGCAAAGGACAAGCCGGAAAGTTCTCTTATAGTAAGTAAAGCATTCTCGAGGACACATGGGAATTGTTGTCTAGTCACGTTCACCATATTTAGTTGATTAGCATTCGCTACTTTGATAATTTGATATGTGGGTAGACTGGTGCTAGGGTGTTGTTTTTTACTTGAACAAGTAACCCTCTTATGATTACCCCCTCTTGCAAGCATCCGCAACTATGAAAGAAGAATTAAGATAAATCTAACCATATCATGAAACATATGGATCCAAATCAGCCCCTTACGAAATAACGCATAAACTATGGTTTAAGCTTATGTCACTCTCGCAACCCATCATCTACTTATTACTCCCCAATGCCTTCCCTTAGGCCCAAGTATGGTGAAGTGTCATGTAGTCGATGTTCACATGACACCACTAAAGGAAGAACAACATACATATCATCAAAATATCGAACGAATACCAACTTCACATGATTACTTATAACAAGATTTCTCCCATGTTCTCAAGAATAAAAGTAGCTCTCCCATGCTTAGACTTAGCTTGTCCTCAAGCGAAAGCCGAACTCGATAATCATGACCACATGTTTAGAGAGAGAGAGAGAGGCGTCGATAAAACAAAATACGGACATGAAAGCATCATGATCATTATCATAGCAGCAATATATCATCATAAAATTCTCATGATAAAGTAACAATTCATTCACAAGCTAGAGTATGAACCATAAACTTCATTGGAAACTAACAAACTATGATCTCAGTCATCGAAACAATTGCAATTTATCATATTTTCAGAAAGATTATATGTAAGAGCTTTATTTAGCAAGTTCACATCCTCAACTATCATTTAGTCTTCTATGATTATTGACACTCACGGTATATTAATAGAGAAAAAATGTTTTAGTCAAACAGATAGGAAGATGGGGGTTTATAATTTTCACCTCCCAACTTATTTACCTAGAGGATAATGTCAACAATAATAACTCATGATCACCTACATCCAATTGGATATTTATACTTAGATCTTTCCCCACCACATGATGCTTGCCAAGTGGAGAATAATTAAACGGAATAGGGGTGAACATTATTGACTCTTGCATAAAAGTAAACACCAAAAATTAAAAGATATGCCCTTCACAGAGGGAAGCAGAGGTTGTCATGCGCTCTTAGTTTTGGATGTGCAATCTCTTAATGGAAATGAACGTCACTTTATATTGCCCCTTGTGATAGCAACCTTTATTCTGCAATCCATCGCTTTTATTTCTTCACCATCACAAGATCGTACAAATCTTATTTTCCCTTACAATAAAATATCCTACATATTTAGGAGCAATTTTTATTGATTTATGCATCGATGAAAACTTACTTGAAGGATCTTATTCAATCCATAGGTACATATGATGGACTCTCATAGCAAGAAACTGGTTTCGAGGGTTTTTAGATGCACAAGTGGTATCTCTACTTGGTACGAATTTTGGCTAGCAAAAGATTACAAGCAAGCACCACATGTTAGAGGATCCATGACAATACAACTTCTATGTGAATATAAGCAGACATAACTCATTACGTTGTCTTTCCTTGTACGACATCAACTATTCAATCAAGCATAGAATATTTGATGGGGGCTCACAATCATAAAAGATGTCCAAGATAGTATATTTATATGTGAGACCTCTCTTTCTTTATTACTTTCATGAATTGCATCAATGAACAATGCTATGTTTGTTAACTTCCAACAAATTTCATCAACTATACTTCTTAATGTGAATTCATTACTCCAAATGGGATTAGTGTATCACTTTTTATTCTTTTCATTATTAAGATTAAAGAAGGTAAAGCAACCAACTCAGACTCTTTATTATATACCCACACACTCGATTACATAGGTAGATATATCACAAAACAAGCACTCAAAACTAGATCATACTAAAACTTTATTCTTCTAAATCATGAAATAACTAAGGATCGAACTAAGATAGAGCGATGGTAAAAATGATTGTGATACTAAAACAAGCACTCGACACCTTTTTGACATGTGACATGTTGGTCACTGAGGTGCAGAGGTGGCAAGGTAGTGGGGGCTTGTCGGCACGGAGCTTGCCAGGTATTTGCTTGCTTGCCGGCAACTCTAGTCTTGGTCTTCTGTACTACTTTAGTACTTCTCGATCACCTGTGTGGAGATCTTCTTCATCGTTTAATCAACCAATTCTTGAGCTTGTCCACAACCACCCTTCGGAAAGCCCCGCTACTACTGCATATGCACAAGTTTGGACTGCTAAAGGACCCAAACTTTAGTACACTGATAGGAGCCCCTAGGCCTAGGCCACACACGCATGTGAGGCGTTGTTGGTCTAGGCCCAAACAGTGCACAAGCATGTGTGGCAGAGGATAACTACCATAATCTTCCATTTTACCATGCCCCCCATGATGCGCATTAAATGCGGAACATGGGAGAGGTGGAACGAAACGGGTGCAAAAGTAGTGCACCTGAAAAGTTCATCAACGCCAGACAGTAAAGAGCCAGCCCCGGCGCCTTCCCCATAAAAAGGAATCCATGAGGGGCGCTACTCATTTACCTCCCCTCCTTTCCAATCAAGCAAGCCACCATCATGTTCCACCACCACTTTTACGCCCTCGTTTTCCCTCGGCCTCCTCTCCAATAGCTGCAATGGCACCTAAAAAGGGAGACCAAGACAAGCCGGAGAAGGTGGTCAACTTGGATGTAGAGGTGAGGAAAGAAGCCCTGGTAGAGGAATTACGTCGTCTTCACGCCGATGCTGGACAAGGGCACTTTGATAGAGCAGTACACATACATGTGGGGGAAGGAGACGACGGCTTACACTGCACCCCATGTACTTCTCGGCTCCGTCAAAGGCGACAAAGATAAATACCCCTTCTAAAAGGACATGCGGTGCCCCCATGTGTGGTTTTGGTAATTGACGACATTCTCTATGGACTAGTGGTTGCATTGAGTTATATTTGAAGGATTTGTCCATAGGCATTCTTGAAGTCCATGTGTTGGTTTCAAGGAGTTTATGAGTTGACCAAGGTGCTATTAAAGAATTATCCAAAGATTGGTCATGTCAGTGTTGAGCTTATTGCAAGCATGTCTTGAAGAACAAGATTGTGTGATCATTCATGTTTACCTTGAATACATCATCCATATGAAGAGAGTTGGAAAGATTCAAGGTGACCAAGACTAAGTACAAAGAGTGATTCAAGTTGATCAACACACAAATCTTAGAAGATGTACTGAGAGGGATCAAGTGACCCCCTGGTATGGTAAGCATTGTCTATTATGCTTTGTGTACTAACCCATGATCTACGTGTGAGTTCTATGTGGGGTTAGGTTTGTTTCCATGGGTTTGCATCAAGAGGAAGATCTCATACAACCCATGGAGGATGACATCAAGTGGTGATCGTCATCAAGATTGCGGTGTGCAAGTTTAAGTGGAGGATCACGAAGAGATCAAATGCTTGAAGCTTGCCGTCCATTTTGGTGAAAATGGACTTGTGAAGACGTGCCTAAGAGGGGCTCATCCATAGTGGAGTATGGGGGAGCAATCAACTAGTCTTCATCGAGCCAACGCAATCAAGAAAGGTGGTCCAACTTGAGGGAGTCAAGATCATCATCATCTAGCTCAAGTGGACTATGTGCAAGGCAAAGGGTTGCCCTTGATAGGTTTTCTATTTTACTGGTCTCATGGTTGTAGTTGGGAGACCGGGTTATAGGATCAATTGCCGTACTATCAAGGGGGCTCTCGATGAGTAGCTTGATCGTATCATTCATAGAGAGCACAAACCATTGCATCCTTGCATCATCTTTATTGGTTCTTATTAGGTTCTTCTCCTTGTGAGTTTTGGAGCTTATGGTCATCTTGATGACAAGCTCGAGTTCATCGAAAACGGAGCTCACATGCATCTTCTATGATGTTTTCGATGTTGGAGGTTATGCTGGTTCTTCTATGATGGAGGTTTCTCTCTTCTATATCTTGGCATACCTCCCCTGCCTCTTCTTACTATAACCCGGTTATAGTGAAGTCAAACAGATCAGCCAAGCAAGCAATGACTTCACAAAGAGAAACTGAAATGTAAGGAAGGTATGGGATATAACCAGAAGCTTGGTGAAGACAAGGATTTGGTAGCCAGCTCCAGTTGCTGTGAAAACTGTATGTCTGGTTAGGGAGGATGAGATTTAACTCAGAAGACCATGTCTTCACCTTATTCCCCTTGAGCTAAGGACACCCAGTCCTCTCCCAATCACTCTGGTAAGTCTTCAAGGTAGACTTTCAAACCTTCATAGACTCCATTCACTGGCGATCCACAATGACTCTTGGATCCTCAGAACGTGATGCCTAACCGGCTGGAGGATGCACAATCCTCAAGTGTAACAAGTCTTTAGGTCACGCAGACAGAAAGACTTCAGTGATGCCTAACACTCTTTGGCTCTAGGTGTTTTGGGCTTTGTCCTCGCAAGGATCTCTCTCTCAAAGACTTCGGAGGTAGATTGCTCTCAAACGACAAAAGTCATGCACTAAGTCTGAGCAACCACCGATTTATGGTGTAGGGGGCTATTTATAGCCAGGAGGCAACCCGGCATGATATGTCCGAAATGACCCTACAAGCAAAGCTGACTCATCCAACTCTGGATAAGATTTGCTCTCATTGTCTTCGCTCGAAGACATAGGATATTGGTTGAGCATCACTCCAGTCATCTGACTTTGTTCACTTGGACCCCACTTAATAGTACAGTGGTTCCTATGACTCAAGAAAGAAGAAAAGGAAACTACGAAAGAAACTATGTCTTCGCACTCCATAGTCTCTTCAATGTGAATGTCTTCACGAACCACCATTGTCTACAATGTCTTCATACATTTTTAGGGGTCATCTTTGGTAGGTAAACCGAATCAATGAGGGACTACTACCTATGTTATCCTGCAATTCTCACAAACACGTTAGTCCCTCAACCATGTTTGTCGTCAATACTCCAAAACCAACTAGGGGTGGCACTAGATGCACTTACACTAGTGCTTAATTATTGTTATTGCTAATGATTCACACGGTTATGTGCTCATCCATGTTTATGTTTAGATCATGCTCTTGTGCATTGTTATTTCATCATGTTATTATGACTCAGAATCATTTGCATTCAAGTTTAACGGGACTTTAATTGAACTTGAACACATGTTGCTGAGTCATAGTGCCGTCAAAATCAAACTGACCAGTGTAGCCACATTTGCCTTAATGGGAAGGCCCTAATTGGGTCTATTGTCATGCCTCATGACGGTGCCTCCAACTAGGGAAGGTTATGGGCGCCCGCTACCCTGATCAGGTAGGCAGACATAAGCCTTGTGTGTCCGTGTTAGTTTTAGCTCTCTTGTCCCCGTTTGGGACCGTTTTTATTTTTCCACGATGGTGGCCGTTGGGTGTCATGAGGTGACATCGGGGAAACCCATGACTTAGCCCAAAGGGGAGTTTGTCAGAGTGGCCGGAAAGTGTCATGACAATAGGTCGGTTTGGTCGGAAAATCATTGGTCCACTTGAATGGGAGCACGAGGCCTTGGGTTCCGTAGTGTGGGTACAATGTGCTAACCTCTGCAGAGTGTGTTTAAATCTATCGATAGCCGCGCCTGCGGATATGGGCCTAGTTCGTAGTAGGTCACACTATGAGTCAATAGTAATAATAACCTGGTTAATAACAACCCCAGTTTGATGATGAAAGGAGTGGTTGATTCTTATGTGATCACGAGTGGATCACAGTGTTATCAAGGATACCAAAGATGGTTGAGGTTTATGGTACTATGCGATAATCAAGGGTAAAGATCAAGATCCTTGTGGTCATGTAATGATTACTACGATATTGTTAATACCAAGCTTAATTTGATCCCGAGGTGATTGTGTGATGACCATGATGGTAAGTGATACATGTGGTGGTTACGAGGTAACCCCGAACAGAGTAAGTTGGTGCATGATATCGTTAACGTGTTGCATGCTAGTATCATCATATGTTCATGCCATACTCATGTGGTATTGTTCTAGTGCTATCTTGTTCACCATGTCCATGCCATGTTGCTCTAGCTGTATTATGTTCATCCTTGCTAAGTAACCTGTAAATGCCATGCTGTTGTTTGTCTTGATTGCTTTGGTTGCTGTGAGCTTTCAAGTACATTCAATGTACTGACCTGGCGTGTCATGCCAGTTTGCAGGTCATGCCTTGTTTGCTTGCTTGTTTGCTGAGTATCTTGATTTTTTGAGCTAGGATAAACATTCTAGCTAGAGTCCTATGGAGTGGAGTCCATTGTCGTTGTCGCTGTTCCGCTGCTAGAATTTATTCCACTGCTATGAGTTGTTCTGCTGCTTGCATAGAGCAACCTTGGCAGGCGTAGTGTCGCCGTGTCAATGTAATGCCTTTGTATCCATATCGATTGTAATAAAGAGCTCATTTGTTCTATGTCAAGCAGTGTCGTATTCCCTAGACTTATCTCGATCTTTGGGCTGGAATACATGGCATTCCGGTCTCTCTGAGCCGGGGTTCCACAAGGCTTGGTATCAGAGCAGGTCTGGCTGTAGAGCGTCGTAGTCCGCACGAACATTAGAAAATGATAGTATAGGGTCTAGTTGTTTATCTTTGCCTGCTGCATTTGATTGTTGCATTTGTTTGCCGCATATCATGCATGTAGGTTTATTTCCTTACCCCTAACCGTTTATTTCGTGCGTATAGATGGCTGGTGCCTCGAGAGAGTTCAACACCATCCCTAGTGATCTCAATGCTGTTCCCATTGCCTTCAGCACCGCCCCTGCACCTCTCAGCTTCACCTCCCTACTTTGTGAAATGTGGTGCAGTCTCTATCCCAACGGAGATCCACCCAGTTATCAAGTCTTCCAGTTTCAAATTGGAGGAAGCATCCTGGAATTCGTTTCTCATGTTCATTTGTTAGCCGCGATTCCTGTCGCTAGGCATACCTACAATTTCCACGGTGGTTATGGTGCTACTCCTGAGCGTGCCGTTCAGCTAGCCGCCATGGCGGGAGTCACGGGTCTTCATCATCAAGAGAGTATGGTGCAAGAGAACCGTGCTTATCAGTACTATCCTACCATCGTCGAGAATCCTAAGAGGATCAGCTTCCCTTCTGTTCATCCTTAGGATGATGCAGCTATCTTCGCCATGTCCCGGTACATGATGGTCGAGTGCGTTCTTATTTCTAAGTTAGTCCGAGATGCCACCAGATCTAGGAGACTGCTTGGCTCTACTCTAACCCAATCTCAGTCGGCTTCTCCACCGATCCCTCCACCAAATTCCACCAGAGTTTTGGAGTCAGCCTCTACACTCGCCACTCCTTTACCTTCTTCATCAGTCCCCGAGTGTTTGTTCAAGCGTAAGGCGTAGGCACTCGCATACTGCATGTTGCATATGTTGTAGTATCATGCTTGTGTGTGACTGGGTGGAGTAGTTATGTAACTTGTATGATGTGTGCTTTGTTGCAATCGATCGTTTCTTGTGCTTCTTTATTTGAATCTTTGGTGTTACCCTGTTTTTCCCCTTATGGAAATTGCTCATCAACCGACACCGGACCAAAAGAAGCCATGGGAAATATATTTATACTCAGTAAGCTCAGCTAAACACAATGAGATAGTCAGCTGACAACACCATATTGCAGACATCCGGTCTGAATACCAATGATATCCTACTCAGACTATCAGCATCAGGTACCCGTCAAAGAGGCATTCTCATTGCAGCAATGATTAACCCAGCAGGAGAACAAAGTTGGGTCCAAAGACAACCAAACATTTCAAGTCAAAAGCATGGGTTGATTCTGTTATGGGTAAGATTCGACACATGCTACACCCAGAAGACAGTCCAAATGTGCGATGAATTTAGCAAGAAGGACAGTCAGGCAATATTTCTCATACGAGTAATCTCCAGAATATATATATGTATGGCTTTCAGTTGGCAAAGAAAGATAAACCAGCAAAGCGTACGAGGCAAGTTTTCTCAATCTTCCTCAGTAAGGTATGAATGACTTCCCATGCAAGGTATTCGGTCTTCTTCAGCAAGACACCACAAAAGATTTCGGCATAAGGTACCGAGTCTTCCCTAGCAAGTCACTAAGGGGGGAAGATTCTGAGGTACGGTACCTAATCTTCTTCAACAAGCTGTCTGACGAAAGCTTCCACCACAAGCCATCCAGTCCTCCTCAGCACGATACTCTCGATGGCTTCCAACACAAGCTGCCTCAATTTCTTCAGTACGACACTGGCGCAAGATATTACATAATGAGTTGGCGAACAAGTCTCAGACCCATAACGGATTTGTGAAAAAGCAAGAACTCAGACAGAACACAAGTACACCTTGGGAATCGGATATTCCTATATAAAGTGAGCATGTTGCCAAGTTCATACAAGACCCTCGTACAAGGAATAATTCAAAGTAAGCATCCGACAACCTCACCGGTTATGCGAGAGAAAGAAAGCCAGTGGGTGACGCAAGAACTGACAAGCCTTAAAGAAAGGCAACATTAGGACAACTATCTTGACAATGGTTATCAAGGTTAGCCTCCTCACATCCGACAGAGTGATATTATTAACCGTTGTCACTATCTGATTAACATCAACAATAAGCTTCATACAAGCACATGTGAACCTGGCAAATATCCCGAGACTCGAGACATGAACAGGGCCAAGGTATGATTTCCAAATATTGCATATGATAGCACCCATGGTCACACGAAGAATCAGTAGTATATATACGGCAACGCTCTTGCAAATAAAGGATCCAGACCAATAAAACAATAATGAAGGAGCAAGATCAGCAATAAAAGTATGATCGTGGTTGCATGACCAACAGGGCACAAATACCCCGGGCAGTTTGAGTCAGTATCGATCACCATGAAGATACACCTAAGGGGTCTACTCCGTCTTGGTAAGGACCTCATAGCAAGGTAACCTGCTCAACCAACTATATGTGATCAGTATTGTCAGTATCAAATATCCAAGCCTGTCATGTCAGAACACAAACCAACTCAACAGATCAACTCCAGCAACTGTGTTATGGCAACACACAGCTTACCATCCACATAAATACACTGATAGAATGAGTAATCCAGATGTTGAACGACAGTCTCACAGCGTGTGCCCTCACTTATGGCAATTGATTAAAGAATAGCCTGTCGAGGACAAGATTCTTTTGCCAAAAACACCACCAGTGAAGTCTGTGAATGTTATCGCCACAAGGTGATACACTTTTCTATCAGTCGCGACAAACGACAGTCAAGTATTTGGTACGGATTGGATATTCAAGACTATGAAGCCACTCAAGATCATTCAGAAATTCCTGCGAGAAGTCAGAATCCATTGGGAGAACATGTATGATTCACATCACTATTTTGAACTCGGAGGACATGCACATATTTGAGCAACCCGATACCTGGATAGAAGATATTTCTTGTTCCCCGAGGAGATGTACTCCGTGGAGTATTCTCGGTAATGGATACAAGAATAATACTTCCATCAAGAATCATTAGTGAGAAGGACACATATGACACATATGAAAGAAAATTGGAGCCAGTGTGAACCTAAGCATATGAGGTAAGTCAAAATGTCAGGTGTGGTGAAGCAGACTACCCCGAGCAAGACTGTCAGTCAGATGAAATTTAATGGGAACATAATATAAAGGAAAACCCAAGTTGGGAACGGTTCCCTTGAGTCAGATATATTGACTTCATCCCCGAGGAACCAAATCTCGAGGACGAGATTTCTTTAAGGGGGGAAGGTTTCTAACATCCTGGATTTTGGCTTTTTCTTTTTCTTTTGATTTTTTTGAGCTATTGTTTTGATTTGTTTTTTCGTGGCTCTGTGATCCTAAAACTTGGGAAGATCATGCCTTCCTAGGTTTCATAGTGGCTTGTCATCCTCAAAATCATCCCTAGCTCATGTCATTTTCATCCTAGCCCAAATCCCAATATTCTTTTATTAGGAATATTCCTCTTCTATTAAAGGAATAACCCTATTAGCCCTAGGTTGTGAAGCAACCTATATTTTTGTCACTCTAAAAATTCCCAAATAATTCCCATAAATTGTTTGGGTCATATATTCCTCAAATATGGCAAAACCTTTCATTGCCATGTTAAAAAATAATCCTCAAATAATTCTTTTCCTATTCTGCCCTAAATAGCACTTTGTGAAGGAAGTGCTATTTACTTTTTCTTGATTGACCCCAAACTTTTTGGACACTTTTTCCTGTCCATATCATTGCCTCATGACAAGATTCAACTCAATTTTCCTAGTAAATATTCTTGAGAAATTTTCCAAAGTTTTTGTCCAGAAAGGAACTTTGTGAAGAAGGTAAAAGCTAGGAATATTCAAATGAGTTGAAACTTTGCCAAATCCTTCATATGATCAAACTATAGTTCTCCTCCAAATTTGAGCTCATGAAACCTCTCCATGTGAGCTCAACATCAATTCTTGGTTTCTTGTCAGAATTTCAGTTTGTGAAGCAACTATATTTTATATTGCTTCATTATGGCTTAACATTTACCAGGCAATTCTCATGTCCATATTAACTCTCTCCATAAAATTTGGGCTCATTCCATCTAGCCATTTGCCTTGTGCATTTTTTCTAAGTTTCTGTCTAGATTGAAGCTCTATGAAGCAACTACCATTTTGGTATTTCCAAATGGCATGAAATTTTTACAAAAGCTTCATATCATCAAATAACTCGTCTACACCAAATTTGAGTTTAATGCAATCATTTCTGTTGGTGCTACTTCATCATTTCCAAATCTGCACAATGTGGCACTTTGTACAACAAGTGCTATCTAAACCCCTCCTCTTAAGCTGATTTTTTTGTCATCACCATCATCTTAGCATGTAATAACACCATGCCAAAGACCAGAGTCTAGTCTCTCTTGGATCTTCCTCACCATAGCACAAAGAGGTTGCTGTTCATCTGCATTGGAGCCAAGTGCTAATCTCTTCTTTGCCCCTGGACTCATTTATTTCTTCATTTGAACTAAGGGTAGCAGGGCCCTTCTGCTAGACAAAGTTTGGCAACCCAGAGCACGAGCAATTGTCGTGTGCACGCGGTGATCACGCTTGCGTCATGCAACAACAAGCTCTGGCTCGTTTCGGCCACTGTTCTCGCCCGCTCCCTTTGCGTCTGGACGTCCCTCCATGTCTAGTAGCTCCCCCATGAGCCTCTGCATCGTCCCATGCCCGACCCCTCTCCTGTTTCGTTGTCGTCTGTTCGCCGTTGAGCATGCCTGTGGCACTAGCAGCTCTGCTCCTCCATTGTCGTGTTGGAAGAGCTCTCTAAAGCGCTCCCGAGCCCTCCCCTCGGCTATATACAGCACCCCCGTCCTCTCCCGCACCTGGTAGCTCCTTCCCTTGCCTCCCACATCCGTCAGAGTTTGACGTTTCCTCCTGTGTCCATCGTGGTGGTCATCGGCCTCGCCATGATTCCGGCCAGCCGAGCTCCTCCTCCACCCCTGACCCTCCACTAGCTTCCCCACTCTCCAGCGAACCTCCCCATCCCCTCGCCCCTCGCCGGAGTGCCCCGGCGACCGTCGTCCCCAAACTTGGTCGCTCCCGCCCGTGCCCTCTCTGGCTGCGAGCCACCGTAACTCCTCCTCAACGCCCCCAACCAGCCCAGGCGAGTGAGGCGCCCCCTTCTGGACCCGTCGGCAGCCTCGCCCTCGCCGGGGACCACCGGAGTCGCCGGAGCCCGGCGCCGGCCGCGCCTATGCTGGCCTCCCCGGCTTCTGTTGAGAGAAAGAAGATAGGGAGCAAAAGAAGGGAGAGAGAAGATGAGTGGGTCCCACACGTCATCCCCAGCATTGACTTGGCCCCGGGCCTGCGTGTGAGTAAGTGGAAGCGTACTTTGAAAAATACGTTTTCTGTTACTGAAAGCGCATTTTCTTTCTTGTTCGGCCCAAAAGTGTGCTTCTCTCTTCTAAAAGCGTATTATCTGAAATACATTTTCTGTTTTTCAGCTCAGGGACCTATTTATGGAGGAATATTTACTGATTGGTCCCTATTCTTCTATCGCTTGTATCTCTTCAACCATAACTCCAATTGAGGTGAGTCCAACGCCTACTTCTTCGTATCATCGAGCTCTATTTGTTGGTATCATTTTCACTAGGTGGTCCCACTGTGAAAATGACCTTGATACCCTTGCCCTTATCTAGCCCCTCTTAGAGTAAAGCGTCCGGTGAATCGTCCCGTGATCTCACCGCGCCTCTCCCTAGAGTATCCCGCAACCCGAGGCAAGCCACGACAGCTACTTGCATGATGGATTACAATATCCATGGTTTCTACTTAAATATTTAATAAATGTTTGCTCCTTTAACTGCTGCTATTGCTGTTTCAGTTATGCTTGTGGATTTATGTTCATCTTCTTGCTATGCCCCTATGCACCTTGTTAGTATGTGTTACTTGCTAGTATTATTCTCATATGTCATGTTGGTTGGGAGTACAGGCTGGTGATAGTGATGCTCTTTGATGCATTATTATCGTCTGTTGTGAAAGTACAAGTGTTATGTATGATCATCATGCCATGTTCATTTGCACCTAGTGGACTAGTGCTTTATTATTGTTATTGCTAATGATTCATATGGTTATGTGCTCATCCATGTTTATGTTTATATCATGCTCTTACGCATTGTTATTTCATCATGTTATTATGACTCAGCATCATTTGCATTCAATTTTAACAGACTTTAATTGAACTTGAACACCTGCTGGCTGAGTCATAGTGCCATCGAAATCAAACTGACCAGTGCAACCACATTTGCCTTAATGGGAAGGCCCTAATTGGGTCTATTGTCATGCCTCTCGCCGGTGCCTCCAACTTGGGAAGGTTATAGGTGCATGCTACCCTGATCAGGTAGGCGGACATAAACCTTGTGTGCCCGTGTTGGTTTGAGCGCTCTTGTCCCCGTTTGGGACTGTTTTTGTTTTGCCACGACGGTGGCCATTGGGTGTCACGAGGTGACATCGGGGCAACCCATGACTTAGCCCAAAGGGGAGTTTGTCGGAGTGGCCGGAAGAGTGTCATGACAATAGGTGAGTTTGGTCGGAACGCCGTTGGTCCACCCGAATTGGAGGATGAGGCCTTGGGTTTAGTAGTGTGGGTACAGTGTGCTAACCTCTGCAGAGTGTGTTTAAATCTATTGATAGCTGCGCCCACGGATATGGGCCCAGTTCGTAGTAGGTCACACTATGAGTCAACAGTAATAATAACTTGTTTAATAATAACCTTGATTCGATGATGAAAGGAGTGGTTGATTATTATGTGATCGTGAGAGGATCACAATGTTATCAAGGATACCAAAGATGGTTGAGGTTTATGGTACTATGCGATAATCAAGGGTAAAGATCAAGCTCCTGTGGTCATGTAATGGTTACTACAGTATTGGTAATACCAAGCTTGATTTGATCCCGAGGTGATCATGTGATGACCATGATGGTAAGTGATACATCTGGTGGTTACGAGGTAACCCTGAACAGAGTAAGTTGGGGCATGCTATTGTTAACATGTTGCATGCTAGTATCATCATATGTTCATGCCATACTCATCTGGTATTGTTCTAGTGCTATCTTGTTCACCATGTACATGCCATGTTGCTCTAGCTGTATTATGTTCATCCTTGCTAAGTAACCTGTAAATGCCATGCTGTTGTTTGTCTTGATTGCTTTGGTTGCTGTGAGATTGCAAGTACATTCAATGTACTGACCTGGCGTGTCATGCCAGTTTGAAGTTCATGCCTTGTCTGCTTGCTTGTTTGCCGAGGATCTTGAGTTTGCAAACTAGGATAAACATTCCAACCAGAGTCCCTGCGAAGTGGAGTCCATCGTCATCGTCGTTGTTCCACTGGTAGAATTTATTCTGCTGCTATGAGTTGTTTTGTTGCTTGCATCGGGTAACCTTGGCAGGCATAGTATCGCCATGCCGATGTAATACCTTTGTATCCATATTGATTGTAATAAAGAGATGATTTGTTCTATGCCAAGCAGTGCCATATTCTAGAGACTTACCTTGATATCTGGGCTGGACTACGGGGCGTTCCGGTCTGTCTAAGCTAGGGTGCCACAGTTATGTCAAAGAGCAAAAAAAGGAGTTTTAGGTGGACAAAAGGGCTTCTGAACGTGCCGGACTTCTATTTACAACATCTTGTGGTCATGATCGAGTAAATTTTACGATCCAAGATGTTCATTCTATGGACCTGACCGATCCATTTGACTATGACTTCCGAAAACAGTGTTGGAGTTAGATGTTGTTGCCATTTTCAATCTGGGTTTTGTCTAAACCTGATGAACAATTAACCCTCGTGCTTTTGTACAGTTTGTAAGCTGGACTTCGATGTTGTTGCCCTTTTCAACTTGGGTGTGACTGTCATATTTTCTTTGAAACAAGGCGAATGGCTTGCCATTTGTTTAATTAAGAGAGAAATATTGTAAAAAATCCCAACCAAGGGAAATAACATCACTCTCGCCTGCTGCTTGAGCTCACTGTGCATTACAGAACCCAAGTGATTAGCCCCCACCAGCACCCACAAACTTATTTTGAACTAGCACACCAAATGGGCTATCAATTTTCATAAGAAAGGCTACATGACCGTGACATATTTGGATTCTGACATTTGGGTCCCACGAGGAAAAAGCCTATCCAAGGTGGTGTCGACTTAATTACTAGTCAACAAACGAGTCTGCCTACCAGCCATTGGATTGACATCCAACATCTGTCGTGTATCTTCTATCTCTTGTCTTCTTCCGCCAGACACCCAAACCAAACCACCCCATCGGTTCCGCCTGCTCCCGCCTCCCACGGATGGCTACGCCTCCACCACCCTACCGTACCCTCAAATGCTAGCCAGTCCCTCCCTCTATTCCCCTAGATGTCCTGTTATTGTTTGGCAACATTGTCCCCAACACGCACCTGCACCCGAACCAGTCAACCCTCATCACTACAAAAAAAGACACATCCATGAAATTTTGGGCCGAACGAATTTTTTTCCTGTCATACTTATGACACTTCTATGACGATAATTGTGACAAAACCCGGTATCATCATAGAGGTGGTGGGCTCCTACTTCTATGACAAAAAATCATGAAAGAAAATGGACTTTTCATCCTGGGCGGGCCAGAGACGCAGCTGCATGACATTCTTTGGGCCATCCATGATGGAAAAAACTGTGGTAGAAACGAGGGCGAGGAAAATTTCGGGGAGTTCCCTGTTATGGTGGGTGGTCGGGGGCTGAGCGATGCGCGTTTCTCTCGTACACGTGCGCGCGTCTGTGCGAGGCGTTTGGCTCTAACTGAACCCAAGCAAGGCGTTCGCCTATACTAAACCCGGGCGATTGCACTGCAGGCTACGCGTTACTGAACCCGAGCGATCGATCGATGGCTGTTAACTGAACCCGATCGAGCGATTCCTTCGCTACTGCTGCGAACTGAAGCCGATCGATGTTGCCTTTGGATGAATAGTGAGCGTTGCGG
>NC_041387.1:212055886-212097502 GCF_002162155.2 Triticum dicoccoides | reverse complement strand
CATTGAGTGGTGGGGGTGGATGAATAGGACCCCATGGCGTTGCCTCTGGATGAACAGGACCTCGATCGATCGAGCCGGTTGGGGCTGGATGAATAGGGCCCCGTGGAGGGCTGGATGAACAGTAGATGGTGGAGGGGTGGATGAACAATAGCCCGTGGAGGGGTGGTTGAACAGGAGCCCATGGAGAGGGGTGGTTGAACAGTAGCCGGTGGAGTAGCGCACGGTGGAGGTCGGATGAACAGGAGCCCATGGATGAACAGTCGCAGGTGGAGGTTGGAGGAGGTCGACGGTGGATGAACAGTAGCCCGTGGAGGCTGGAGAAGGTCGATGGTGGAGATGAACAGTATCCTGTGGAGTCCCATTGTGTGGTACGCCACACCCCTCCCGATGAACAGGACCCCCGTTTCGACTGTAGCGCTCCAACACAAGTCCGTTTCGTCCATTGTGCGGTACGCCACACCCCTCCCGATCAACAGGATCCCGTTTCTGTCGGGTTCTATGGTAGGGTGCGTCGACGGCAAATTAAAATTTTCCTACGCGCAGAACAACAGGAACATGCTACGGGAGATGGATCACAGTTTGTTACCACTAGACGCGCAGTGCCGTGCAACGGAAGAAGAGTTGGGGCAGCGCGTCCACGTGGATCGTCTCCTCCTCATCTGATCTCCCTCGAATAGCCGGTCGTCCGATCCGATGTACAAGTTTGCCGGAGCGGCGCAAGTGCATCGCCTCTAATGGTATCCGTGCGTGCAGGAGGAACACCGTGTGGCGGATTGCTAGGTCCGATCACACAGTCGACAACGAGTGGAGGTGGCTATTCGCAACATATGCAAACCCTAGTGATAGCATCGAAGCAATCAACTGAATAAGTGCCCCGCACCTCCACTTTTTATAGGCATGCATCGCGGGATCAACACTTGGGCCTCGCACGGACCCTAAAGTCCAAAGTCTACTTGGTCGCGTTTCAAGTCCAGTTCGGATCACATCCGACCAGTGTCCTCCGAACCGACTGAGGGAGTCCAGGATTAGGGGGTCCTCGGACAGCCGGACTATATGCTTATGCCGGACTGTTGGACTATGAAGATACAAGACTGAAGACTTCGTCCCGTGTCTGGGTGGGACTCTCCTTTGCATGGAAGGCAAGCTTGGCAATTCAGATATGTAGATTTCCTTCTCTGTAACTGACTCTGTGTAACCTTAGCCCCCTCCGGTGTCTATATAAACTGGAGGGTTTAGTCCGTAGGACAACAACAATCAGAATCACAGGCTAGCTTCTAGGGTTTAGCCTCTACGATCTCGTGGTAGATCAACTCTTGTAATACTCATATCATCAAGATCAATCAAGCAGGAAGTAGGGTATTACCTCCATAGAGAGGGCCCAAACCTGGGTAAACATTGTGTCCCCCGCCTCCTGTTACCATTAGCCTTAGACGCAAAGTTTGGGACCCCCTACCTGAGATCCGCCGGTTTTGACACTAACATTGGTGCTTTCATTGAGAGTTCCACCGTGCCGTCACCATAAGGCTTGATGGCTCCTTCAATCATCCACAACGATGCGGTCCAAGGCGAGGTTTTCCTCCCCAGACAGATCTTCAAATTCGGCGGCTCCGCACTGCGGGCCAACTCGCTTGGCCATCTGGAGCAGATCGATAGCTACGCCCCCGGCCATCAAGTTTGGTTTGGAAGCCTCAATTACACTGCCGACATCCACGGAGACTTGATCTTCGACGGATTCGAGCCCATGATAGGTGCACCCCACACTCGCGACGAGCATGACCTAGATCTATCGCCAGATGATGTTTGGGAGATCACACCTACAACTGCCCTAGCTTTAGATCCAGTACAAATCGTGCCATCCGAGGACGGGAGGATGGACCCCGCCACGGAGGCCGAACACTCAACGGCGATAGAGCCAAATACAGATTCCACTTCCAATGAGGTCTGTGTCTTCGGACCCTCGGACTTGTCTCTGGCCATAGGCTCTGAACCGCGTACATCCGTGCCCATCAGATCTGACTGGGCACCGATCATGGAGTTTAGCTCCACGAACATCTTTCAGCACTCTCCCTTGGGCGACGTGCTAAACTCACTAAAATCTCTCTCCCTATCAGGAGATTCTTGGCTGAACTGTGTCCGGCTTGAGTGGGAAGTGGACGATGAAGGAATTCGTTACCCACCCACCACCCACTTAATAGCCACTGTCGAGGACTTAATCGACATGCTTGATTTCGACTCCGAAGACATCGACGGTATAGACGACGATGCCGGAGAAGGACAAGAACCACCACCCACAGGGCGCTGGCCTGCCAGCTCGTCATAGGACATATATATGGTGGACACACCCAAAGAAAACAATGGCAAGGATCAAAATGATGCGACGGAGGATGACCCTCTTGAGAAGCAACCCAAGCGCCGACGTTAGCGGTGCCGCTCTAAACCTCGCCACAGCAAAAACAGCGATACCGGCACAAGAGACAATAGCACTACGGATGATGCCGAAGATGAAGACAATCCCGCCCCGCCAAGCTTCGAGCAGGCCAGACGGGAGGAGGAGCAAGCTAGCCCTGATGAATAGGCAATGGATGAAGACTCGGAGGACGAAAACTATATGCCTCTCTCCGAAGATGAGGTGAGCCTCGGCGATGATGAATTTATCGTGCCCGAGGATCCCGTCGAGAAGGAGCGCTTAAAGCACCGACTTATAGCCACTGCAAAGAGCCTGAAGAAAAAACAACAACAACTTCAAGCTGATCAAGATCTGCTAACTGACATATGGACCGAGGTCCTGGCGGCCGAGGAATACGGACTCGACGCCCAACCAAAATCTACCTGAGGCGCAGGTTGTTACCTCAATTCGAGGATGAGGCACTACTACCAGCGCAAGATGCGGCTGACCGACCACCTCATGGCCGAGATAAAGCAGCGTATCAACCCGAACACCAGCCCACACCCCGTCGCCATTCAAACAAAAACACGAAGGCACGGGGCTACACACATGACCTGCAAGACGAATTGGAAAACAAAGCAGGACTATCAAGATCGATCTATGGATCGCGGGGGCGTGCCCCAATGCGTGACGATGACCGCCACGCCGGATACACTAAATACAAATCCGTCCAGGCCGAACACAGCAGACCAGAGTCATCAGAACTGCGTCGCGATGTAGCCCGCCATAGAGGCGCCGCACACCCCCTATGCTTCACTGACGAAGTAATGGAGCATGAGTTCCCAGAAGGGTTTAAACCCGTAAACATCGAACCATATGATGGGACAACAGATCCCGCGGTATGTACTGAAGATTTCCTTCTCCACATTCACATGTCCCACGGTGATGATCTACATGCCAAGAAGTACCTCCCACTAAAGCTCAAGGGACTAGCTCGGCATTGGCTGAATAGTCTGCCGGCAAACTCCATTGGCAGTTAGGAGAACCTGGAAGATGCACTCCTCGACAACTTCCAGGGCACTTATGTGCGACCACCGAATGCTGATGACTTAAGTCATATAACCCGACAGCCCGGAGAGTCAGCCAGGAAATTCTGGACTCAGTTCTTAACCAAAAAGAACCTAATCATCGACTGTCCAGATGTCGAAGCCCTAGCGGCCTTTAAGCATAACATCCATGACGAATGGCTTGCCCGACACCTTGGCCAAGAGAAGCCGAAATCCATGGCAGCCCTTACGACGCTCATGACCCTCTTTTGTGCGGGCGAGGACAGCTGGTTGGCTCGCAGCAACAGCGCATCAAGAAATCCTAGCACTTCAGACGCCGGAGATAGCAACGACAAGCCCCGATGTGACAGACACAAGAGTCGCAATAATGGGGATAACGCTGAAGACACGGCTGTCAATGCCGGATTCAGTGGCTCCAAGTCTGGTCAACGGAAAAAGCCATTTATAAGAAACAATCCGGGCCCGTCTAGTTTGGACCGCATACTCGATCCCTCATGTAAAATCCACGGCACCCCCGATAAACCAGCCAACCACACCAACTGAGATGTTGGGTATTTAAATAGGCCGGCAAGTTGAATACCGAAAACAAGGAAAAGGGGCCGCACAGTGATGACGACGAGGAAACCCCACCGCCGAACACAGGGGGACATAAGAAATTTCCTCCCCAAGTGAAAACGGTAAATATGATATACGCCACCCACATTCCAAAGTGGGAGCGGAAGCGTGCACTAAGGGACATCTACGCGATGGAGCCAGTCGCCCCAAAGTTCAACCCATGGTCTTCCTGTCCGATCACCTTTGATCGTAGGGACCATCCGACAAGTATCCGTCATGGCGGTTCAGCCGCACTGGTCCTTGACCCTATCATAGACGGTTTCCACCTCACATGAGTCCTCATGGACGGTGGCAGCAGCCTGAACCTGCTCTATCAGGATACAATGCGCAAAATGGGTATCGATCCAGCAAGGATCAAACCCACTAAAACCACCTTCAAAGGTGTCATACCAGGTGTAGAGGCCTATTGTACTGGCTCAATCACACTGGAAGTAGTCTTCGGATCCCCGGACAACTTCCGAAGTGAGGAGTTAATCTTCGATATCGTCCCCTTCCACAGTGGTTATCATGCACTGCTAGGACGAACCGCATTCGCTAGATTCAATGCGGTGCCGCACTATGCCTACCTCAAGCTCAAGATGCTCGGACCCCATGGTGTTATAGCAGTAAATGGAAATACAGAGCGCTCCCTCCGTTCGGAGGAGCACACTGTGACCCTTGCAGCAGAAGTACAGAGCAGCCTCCTTAGGCAGACCCTCAATTCGGCAATAAAGCTCCCGGGCACCGTCAAGCGAGCCCGGAGTACTCTGGAACTGGATTGTTCGGCCCATCCAGAGCTCGCCTAGCAATTTGGCCTCCGTCATCATCCTAGTCAAGCGGTGAAATTTGTGCCGCACGTACATAAATACGTACTCAAAATACCATGGGCATAGACGGAGGCACAGCTAGATTGCGGTCCACAATGCAGCTCAACCGCCCCAGAATCCGCATACCTTCACCTTTTTCTTTCTTTCAGGTCCCTATCTTCTTGAGGCTTTTACGATAACCTGATTATCAGACCCATCACAGGACGGAAACACCAAGAACGCAAGGAGCTTTGGCGTACAAAGGAATACCCAGGTGGTCTCTGATAACGATCGCTATACCTGTTATACATACCCACACGCAGCTCGCTCTTGGTTAGGGCATGTCAAATAGTCCTATTTGCTTATCGCACAACCTGTATACATACACTTTGACGTATAATGACAACGGAAAATAATGTGCAGCGTCAGCTTATTACTACATTTATTTTTCCTTTTTTCCTTTGAACTATTTATTTATTATAAATCGCACCCCTACATTTTGGTACATTTAGTTCGCCAGGGGCTTCAGTGTACCCCATAACACGACAAGAAAGTCCGAACACTTTTGACAGTGCGACACCTCGAACTTATAGCATTATATGCATCAGCTCCGAATCATGTCTTGGGTCAATAGTTGGGTTGCCCGGATCCTGTGCCTGCTACCCTACGTTCCGCTATATCGGCTAGGGTAGTAAAGGGAGAACTACTATGATTGTGTCCCGGTTCTTTCGGACGAGCACCTCAGTAGAGAAAGCCGAAAACTGACTGTCATGATGCAGCGAGAGTTGGTCGCTGTTCGAGAGGTTTCAAATCCTTAAAGATTTTTTTCGCTTCAGGCGAGGAATCGGTCTTTGTCCGATTTAGGCGTGTATAGCGCCCCAAGTTCGGCCTTCTGAATACCAGGGGCTACGCCAAAATTTAAAATTATAGAACTTCTATGGCTAAGTGAGGGTGATAAAGCTGTATAGTCTGATTGCCTTGTTCGTTGTGCTAAACACCTCCTTAAAGGACCAAAAATTTGGATAAAGAGTGTTTAGGTTTATCCTGAACACCCCGGTACTAGGTACATGGGGGCAGAAGCCGATGACTGGCCAACCCTCAGATTTTGTAAGCGGCCACACAGGAGGTAAAATTTTAAATCAACAAGCATTATATTACGCAAATGAACTTGTTTCATATTACAGGATAAAAAGAGTGCATTCACTCAAAGATTACATCCTTCGCACATTGCTCCACCACAAGGCGGGAGCCCTTCAGGACATTGTCATAGTAATTTTTGAACCAGCGGTGCTCCTTGCCCTTTGGTGGCCCTTCGGTCACCAGCTTCTCGGCATCCATCTTCGCCCAGTGCACTTTTGCGCGGGCGAAGGCCATGCGCGCACCTTCAATGCAAACTGACTGCTTTATAACTTCAAGCCGCGGGCAAGCACTCACAAGCCGCTTCACGAGACCGAAGCAGCTGCTGGGCATAGGCTCGGCAGGCTACAACCGGACTATGAGGTCCTTCATGGCTAATTCGGCTGCCTTGTGCAGTTCGACTAGTTGCTTCAGCTGGTCGCTCAAGGGCATCGGATGTTCTGTCCCAAGATACTGAGACCAGAACAACTTCTCCATCGAGCTACCTTCTTCGGCTCGGTAGAACTCTGCGGCCTCAGATATGCTGCGCGGTAGATCTGCGAATGCTCCTGGAGAGCTCCAAATTCGGGTAAGTAAAAGGAATGTCTCTTTCACATGCTTGCTTTGCATAATGAATGCCTTACCCGCCGCAATCTTCTTGACCGCCTGAATCTCCTAGAGGGCCTTCTGGGCTTCGGCTTAGGCGTCCTCACGCTCTGGAGGGCCTTAGAAATCTCGGACTCGTGAGTCTTAGAGTCACACTCCAAGGACTCGTATTTCTGGACGAAATCCTGGAGTTCTTGCTGGACCTCGTTAACCCGGGCCTCTTGCTTCTCGTGCTCGGCGCGTTCCTTGGCCGCTTTGTCTTCGGCCTCAGTCAGCGCCTTCTTAAGGGCCGCCACTTCGGTCGTGGCCCCTAATAAAGTCCATGACGCTTCTATTAGTAGAAGCCATTTATCCTTTATCAATATATAGATGGAGTATTGCATACCTCGACTTTCCTCGAGCTAGCTCTTCACGAGGCCGAGCTCTCCCTCGGTCCGCTCCAGGTCCTGCTTTAGTCCAGAGACCTTCGCAGTACGAGCGGAGCAGCCAGTAGCAACGCCTGCTTATTCACATAAGACATCTTCTGTTAGACTCCTGCGAACATTAATTGATCCTCTGTTCGGCTTTTCTTTCCGAACACCAAACAGAGCATCAGGGGCTATTGTCTATATCGTGATACGCACAACTTTATTACTTACCTCAAAGCCTGTTAGGAGGCTGGTGCAGGCTTCCGTCAATCCGCTTTTGGCAGACCGGACCTTCTCAATCACCGTACTCATAATGGTATGGTGTTCTTTCAATGGAAGCGCCGCGAAGCACTTCCAGCAAGTTGTCCGGTGCCTCTGGATGGATAGAGGTCATCGGTACAGACGGCTCGCCCCCCTTAGAAAGAGGCTGCCTGCCTGAGTTCGGAACCACTTGGGGTTCCGGAGCCGTATTCGCCTGGGGGCCAAACTGGCTGCGGCCCCCATTATCGAAGTCCATGGGGGTCTTCCCCCCATGTGCCCGGCGACTGGGATTTCACCTGGGGGTGTCTCCGGAACTGTCTCCCCTGGGCCCGGTATCCTTCGAGACAACACCTCGATGTCGTCCGCGGGCTTGGGAGAGGAGGCTTTCGAAAGTGAATCGCTGTTCATCACCGACAGGCCCAGAGACCCCTCCGACGAAGAGGATACCTCAAGGTGGGATTTGGGCGGACTGCAGGTGCACGTTCGGCATAATAAGAAACGATAAAGCAAACATACCGAAAGTATTATCGTTTCCGGATACTTATGACTTAGCCAGGGGCTTGTCCTTGGGCTCCCACTCCTCGCCGCTGTTGGTGGCTGCGGTGGAGTGGTCCGGAAGGAAGGTCTTTTCCTTCTTGGACACCTCGGCCTCCCCCTGCGGGGCGGCCTTCCTCTTCTTTCTCCCCCCGGGGAGATATTTCTTCTTCCTCCTCCTCGTCTTCGTTTGAGGATCGCGTTTTGGTGTCTTCAGACGTCACGTCCGATGCAATCTTGCGCCGGAGACCTTTCCTAGTCCTCGCGTCCGTCTTCTTGGCCTTCTTCTCTGGCACCTCATAGGGCGCTGGAAACAACATCTTCGTTAGAAGAGACGATTCTGGATCTTCAGGTAGCGGAGCCGGACAGTCAATCTGCTCCGCTATCGCTACCCAATCCTGATTAAATCGGCATGGAGGCTTAGATTCCTCCCGCAGATGTGCTGGTAAAAAGCACATCTTGCAAAATATAAAAACTCACCGAATGGGCTTGGCGTTTCATGCTGAGTCCGCGATCTTCGGTTATGGGTGGAGGGACCTCGTTGGCCTTGAAGAGCACCTTCCAGACATCTTCGTGCATCGTGCCGAAGAGCTCTCGCAGCGTCTGGTGTTCGGACGGGTCGAACTCCCACAGATTGTAAGCCCGTCTCTGACATGGAAGGATCCGGCAGAGGAGCATGACCTGGACCACTTTGACGAGCTTGATTTTCTTGCCTATCATATTTTGGACGCAGGTCTGAAGTCCGGTCAGCTCCACCGCTGAGCCCCAAGCTAAGCCCTTCTCTTTCCAGGAGGTGAGCCGCATGGGGACGCTGGATCGAAATTCGGGGGTCGCTGCCCAGTTGGTGTCACGCGGCTCGGTGATGTAGAACCACCCCGATTGCCACCCCTTCACGGTCTCCACAAAGGAGCCTTCGGGCCAGGTGACATTGGGCATCTTGCCCACCATGGAGCCCCCGCACTCCGCTTGCTGGCAGCCCACCACCTTTGGCTTCACGTTGAAGGTCTTCAGCCATAGGCCGAAGTGGGGCGTGATGCGGAGGAAGGCCTCGCACACAACAATAAACGCCGAGATGTTGAGGATAAAGTTGGGGGCCAGATCATGGAATTCCAGCCCGTAGTAGAACATATGTCTGCGGACGAATGGGTGGAGGGGGAATCCCAGTCCAAGGACAAAGTGAGGAAGGAATACTACCCTTTCCTGGGGTTTCGGGGTAGGGATGATCTGCCCTTCGGCCAGAAGCCGATGCGGGATGTTTGCGGACAGGTATCCGGCCCCCCGAAGCTTCATGATGTCCTCCTCCGTAAGGGAGGAGGCCATCCACTTGCCTCCCGCTCCGGACATGCTTGGGATGACTTTGTGGAGAAGGTGAAAGCTTGGGCGTTGGAGCTCGAGAATGGATGAGCAGAGGAAGAAGAAGGCGTCGGTAAAAAAGGAGAATCCTTATCTCTTTATAAAGGCGGTAGAAACTATGCGCCTCCCCACTTGCCCTGGAAATTCGCTTATTCCCCAAGCGCCGTGTTGATGGCGCGGTTGGGTTACCCACACCCATATTGATGAGAATCCCGTGATAAGGGGACATGATCTCTGCTTCGACAAGACGTGCCAATAAAACCGCCTCGCAAGATGTGCAGTGGCAGGTTGAGAAAAACGGTTCGAATAATGACCGGGTAGCGGCGTAATGTCATGCTATGAAAAAGTGGTCAGCAGATTAGATTTGTGGAATACTGTGCTCTATACGGTGGTATGTGGAATTTGTTTTGCGGAGCCGGACACGATTCTTGTGTTCAAGATCTTCGTTGGAGTATTTGGAGCAGGAACCCGCCTTGCAATGCCGAAGACAATCTATGCGCCAGACTCATCGTCATTGAAGTCTGGTTCAGGGACTACTACGGGAGTCCTAGATTAGGCGGTCCTCGGACAGCCGGACTATATGCTTATGCCGAACTGTTGGACTATGAAGATACAAGACTGAAGACTTCGTCCCGTGTCCGGGTGGGACTCTCCTTTGCGTGGAAGGCAAGCTTGGCAATTCGGATATGTAGATTTCCTTCTCTGTAACCGACTCTGTGTAACCCTAGCCCCCTCTGGTGTCTATATAAACCGGTGGGTTTAGTCCATAGGACAACAACAATCAGAATCATAGGCTAGATTCTAGGGTTTAGCCTCTATGATCTCGTGGTAGATCAACTCTTGTAATACTCATATCATCAAGATCAATCTAGCAGGAAGTAGGGTATTACCTCCATAGAGAGGGCCCAAACCTGGGTAAACATTGTGTCCCCCACCTCTTGTTACCATTAGCCTTATACACACAGTTCAGGACCCCCTACCCGAGATTCGCCGGTTTTGACACCGACACCGACCTCGTAGGTTCCTTCCCTTAAGCGCGCGACCCCTTAGGTTCAAGTCGGCTTCATCACAGTTCGGATCACCTCCGACCTACATGGTTGGTAGCGGCCTCTAGCAAGGCGTGCCGACCACCAAGCAGACTATGAAGCTGGTTAGGCGAACCTGTACAACGTGTCACACTTCTATTCCCTTTGCCTCACGATATGTGTTGTCGGGCTCAAGGCGAGACTGCCATCCTTGTGCTAGCCCGACCTCTTTCTCGTTCCAGTGATACTGACCACAAACCGGATTATCTCATAATCCCTGTCGCATGGCCATGCTTATCCTGGTAGGATCACACGAGGGACCCAGAGTATATCTCTCCTGATCGGAGGGGCAAATCCCATCTTGCTCAACCACGTCTCGCAGCATGGGTCTGGACAAGCCCGAAACCTACCTTTGTAACTACCCAGTTACGGAGTAGCGTTTGGTCGGCCCAAAGCAGGTCTGTCACCATCCCGAGTACATGCGTCAGCTTAGGTCTTAGGACAAAGAACGAATGTTGTACTAGAGACTCACAGATGACATATCGCTGCGTCTCATAGTTGGGTTTGTCTGACTCAGACCTTATCTCGACTCGGATCCGACTATGTCGAATCCGACCAAATCCTTCTGAGTAGATTCCAGTTAGCATGCAATGCTTCATGGCTAGTGAGACCAAGCCATCGACCGTGTCATATGCTAGTCTAGTCGGCTGCGCGTCCACACAACCTTTTCGACTAGGGACCTTTTAGACAGTCATCATACAATGCATAGTCCCACAAACAAGTCACGTACTTGCCGATACACATCATTGATAATGTCCAAGGACTATCTTTATTCATAAACAGATAGGAAATATCATCATACATGATTGCCTCCAGGGCATATCTCTAACAGTCTCCCACTTGCACTAGAGTCAATCAAATAGACATCGAATGCCCATAGCTCTAACGTGCCCCTCATGCTTGGGTTGTGGAAGCGGCTTAGTCAACGGATCTGCAACATTTGCATCCGTGTGAATCTTGCATAACTCTACATCACCATTCTTTACGATCTTTCGTATGAGGTGTTATTTCTGATCTGTGTGTATGACCTTGTGGTGACTCCTCGGCTCCTTGGCTTGTGCGATGGCACCAGAATTATCACAATAAAGGTCCAATGGTTTCACCGAGGCTGGTAAAATACCAAGATCATCCAGAAAATGCCGGATCCAAACACCTTCCTTTGCAGCTTCACAAGCCATAATGTATTCGGCTTCTGTGGTAGAATCGGCCACCGTATCCTGCTTGGAACTCATCCAGTGCACTGCCCCTCCGTTCAGGACGTACACGAATCCGGACTGTGATCGACAACCATCTCAGTCGGTTTGGAAACTAGCATCGGCGTAACCCCTTACGATGAGCTCTTCCTCACCTCCATAAACTAGGAACATCTCTTTAGTCCTTTTCAGGTACTTCAAAATAGTCTTTACCGCTGCCCAGTGACTCTCACCTGGGTTGGCCTGGTATCTACTTGTTAGGCTTGTTGTAAAAGCAACATCAGGCCTTGTACATATCATGGCATACATGATGGATCCGATTGCTGAGGCATACGAAATCCTACTCATCCTGCTTCGCTCATCAGATGTCGAAGGACTCTGTGTCTCGCTTAGCCTTATACCATGTGAGAGTGGCAAGAACCCTTTCTTCACCTCACTCATGTTGAACCGCTTCAACACTTTATCTATGTACGTGCTCTGGCTTAAGCCGAGCAACCTCCTCGATCTATCTCTATAGATCTTAATGCCTAAAATATACACTGCCTCACCAAGGTCTTTCATCGAAAACTTGCCATTCAATGACTCCTTGACCGAGTTCAACATCGAAACATCGTTCCCGATCGGTAGTATGTCGTCCACATACAATATCAAAAACACTATCGAGCTCCCACTTAACTTCTTGTATAAACAAGAGTCCTCTTCGCTTTTGATGAAACCGAGACCAGTGACGACCTCATCAAAACGAATGTTCCAACTCCGAGATGCTTGCCTCAACCCATAAATGGATCTCTTGAGCTTGCATACCTTACTAGTGCTAGTCAGATTGATAAAACCCTCGGGCTGTATCATATACACGTCCTCGGTTAAATTTCCGTGAAGGAAAGCCGTTTTGACATCCATCTGCCATATCTCGTAATCAAAATATGCAGCTATAGCTAGTACGATCCTACCGATTTCAGCATCGCTACCGGTGAGTAAGTCTCGTCGTACTCAATTCCTTGAACTTGCCCATAACCTTTAGCAACAAGCCGAACTTTGTGGATCTTAACATTTCCATCGACATCGGTTTTCTTCTTAAAGACCCATTTGCAACCAATGGCAGTTACGCCAGGTGGCAGATCAACCAAGTCCCAGACTTGATTCTCATCCATGGACTTTAACTCGGATCTCATGGCCTCCAGCCATGCCTCAGAATCTGGGCTCACCATCGCTTCCGCATATGTGGCCGGCTCGTCGCTTTCTAGCAACAATACATCACGCACTCTGCGCAATCTTTCCGACCTCTATGGTTCCGGTGCCGCTTCCACTATGGGTTCCCTGACTGACTCCGGTATGATCTCATCACTAGCCGAGCCGTCCCCGAGTGGTCCTCGAATTTCTTCGAGTCAGACCGTCCTCCCACTGGCCTCCCAACTGAGAAACTCTTTCTCAAGGAAAACCCCGTTCCGAGCAACAAACACTTTGTTCTCTTCCTGGTTGTAGAAGCTATATACCAAGGTTTCCCTCGGATATCCCACGAATATGCATTTATGCGATTTAGGTGTAAGCTTGTCTGACATAAGTCGCTTGACAAATGCTTCACAACCCCAAATCTTTAGAAAAGACAAATTGGGACTCTTCCCGGTCCACATATCATGTGGTGTCTTGTCTACGAATTTTGATGGTACCCTGTTAAGTGTGAAAGCTGCAGTTTCTAGAGCGTATCCCCAGAATACAAGGGTAAATCCGGTTTGCTCATCATTGACCAGACCATGTCCAACAATGTCCTATTCCTCTGTTCTGACATGCCGTTTCTTTGTGGCGTACCCGGAGGTGTGAGCTGAGGTACTATACCTCGGCTTTTCAGATGATCATCAAACTCCTGGCTCATGTACTCACCTGCATGATCTGATCGTAGAAGCTTTATTGTCTTGCCGAGCCGATTCTCAACCTTGTTCTGAAACTCTTTGAACTTTTCAAAAGTTTCCAACTTGTGCCTCATCAAATAGATATATCCATATCTACTCAAGTCATTGGTAAAAGTCATGAAGTACTGATAGCCACCTCTGACAGTTGTGCTCATTGGACCACACACATCACTATGTATAAGTTCCAATAGATCGGATGCCCTCTCGCAACTCTTTGCGAAAGGAGACTTAGTCATCTTGCCGAGCAAGCATGATTCACATGTCTCGAACGACTCAAAGTAGGATGAAGTTAGGAGCCCATCATCATGGAGCTTCTTCATGCGTTCAGACTAATGTGTCCAAGCCGGCAATGCCAGAAGTATGTCGGATTTATCTCATTAGGCTTATGCCTCTTGACATTCACATTATAGACCGGTTCCTGTTCTAGATTCAATATAAATAGCCCATCAACAATGGGTGCATAGCCGTGGAACATACCATTCAAAAATATCGAAGAACCATTGTCCTTTAAATTGAATTCATAACCTTGACTCATCAAACATGAGGCAGAAATAATGTTCCGACTAAGTGCAGGAATGTAATAACAATTATTCAATTCCATAATGAATCCGGAAGGAAGCTGGAGCTACATCATGCCGACCTCCAACGCAGCAACTCTTGCTTTGTTGCCGACCCTGATGTCAATATCCCCTTGTGCCACACGCCTAGTTTTTACCAGCCCCTGCATCGAGTTGCAAATATGAACAACCGATCCGGTATCAAATACCCAAGAGCTACTAGGTATGTCAGCAAGGTAAATGTCTATAACATATGCAACAAGTGTACCTTTGCCTAAAGCAGCATTCCCAGCCTTCTTGCCATGCTCTTCAAGCCACTTGCTACAGTTCCTCTTCCAGTGACCGGTCTCCTTGCAGTGATAGCAAACGATCTTCGAGTCCGGTCCAGACTTTGGTGCAATGGCAGAGGTTACTGTGTCTGTGCCCTTTGCCTTAGCCTTTTTCTTGGACCAAATCTTCTTGAACTTAGCCGATTTCTACACCATCAACACTTGATGCATGCCTTTCTTAATATCCTGCTCTACCACTTTGAGCATCCCATGCAATTTAGTGAGCTTCTTACCCATGCCATGCATATGATAGTTCGAGATGAACGTCCCATAGCTGGGCGGAAGAGAACCCAGAACTGCATCAGTAGCCAGCTCATCCAAGAGCGGGAAGCCCAAACGATCCAAAGCTTGCACATATCCAATCATTTTGATCACATGTGGGCTCAGTTGATCACCTTCCTTCAACTTGCAATCCATCAAGGATCGCCAGACGTTGAACCCTTCGGTCCTAGCCTGTGTCTGAAACATGCACTTGAGACTCTCGATCATATCGTAAGCCTCAACATTTTTGAAATGCTGTTGCAAATCGGGCACCATACAAGCCAGCATCAGACAGCTGATCTCCGTTGATTCATCAACGAGTTTCTGGTAGGCATTCTTAGTTGTGGCATTAGCATTATCGGCAGGTTCCTCTGGAAGTGGATCCTCTAGAACATGTTCCTTTTTATCATGCTTGAGAACAATTCTCAAATTTCTATACCAGGTGGTAAAGTTTGTTCCATTCAGTTTATCCTTTTCCATAATTGATTTCAATGCAAAGTTTGGTTGAGCAGGTGGTGCCATTGATCTACAACAGAAAATATGCAATCACTAAACAATGTGTTTATGTAGAGTAATTCAAGCCTAAACAGAAATACTCCCATTGAAGTCAGCATCCCTCCGCAAACGCTCAATGATTCAAGATCCGACTAGCGCATGCGACTAGTGAGCTTTAGCATCACTGCTAGGAAACATACCTATCCAGTAAGCAACTCCTTGCTAATCGTATCTCTACACGACTCCTGTCGGTCGGGAAGGTATCTCATACCCTGGCTCTCAACCTTCTTTGCCACAAGGCTCAAAACCGTTTTGATAGCCTCTTCAAGTTAACCTGATCTAGTGCATGTCCGTGTCCGACACGAACCCTTCAGTTCAAGGACACCCAGAAGCACCCCAATTTTATGAGCCCACTACTAGACATACTCGACGTGCGAAGGTGCAACATCGGGAATGACAATTCACTTGATATTCATGAGGGATCATTCTACCATGCATAGAAACAAAGAAGCATAACAATCACAAATAAACACATATTGTGAAATAGTATGGGTCCTTCATGGACGTTCTTCTAGGTCGGCTCTGACTCCGATTACCATCTAGGAACTCCATCTTGTTTGTCACGCCGAGACGCCAAACCACCAACCCGATCTCTATTATCCAATTACTACAACTAGTAATGAATTTTACATAGTCACAAGTCGACACGCAGGTCGTTATACAATATAATGACAACACTTTGGCTCCTGTCGGCTGACAAACATGAGACACATGATACATATATATTACACACATGCGTCACATACACATGAGCCATACTATTCACATCAAACCTGCAAAACAAAGTTATGCATAGAATCGTATTCTACCGGTTTGTGTGTCATGTACGAAATACACGACGCTACACACACGGCGGTCCCGCTAGCCGGTTAGCGGGCGGGGTTCGAAGGGGCAGCGGCTCTCGCGGGTGCGGGCAGCGCCCGACGTTTTCGGAAATCACAGATCACATCTGAACTCCGATCATGCCAAATTATCTGACCTGACCGATCTTATCGATCATCGCGAGTACGATTCGGGTTTATGTTTCACTGTTAACCCCGATGGCGGATACCGACCGGTAGGGGTAGGTTGTGTCACGACCTCATCGACTCTGGTCAGTAGAAAACATAGCCTCTTCAATCCCCATGTGTAATTGATATCATCAACCGTGCACATAGCCGATCTTATCAAGGATAACAGATCTCATCTGCTGCCTCCACATATCTAATATGCATACGATCTGAATCCAAATCCCATAGCAAAGGCTCTATTACCACTGTTGGGTTCTACGGTAGGGTGCATCGACTGCAAATTAAAATTTTCCTACACGCAGAACAACAGGAACATGCTACCGGAGATGGATCACAGTTTGTTACCACTAGACGCGCAGTGCCGTGCAATGGAAGAAGAGTTGGGGCAGCGCATCCGCGTGGATCGTCTCCTCCTCGTCCGATCTCCCTCGAACAGCCGGTCGTTCGATCCCATGTAGAAGTTCGCCGGAGCGGCGCAAGTGCACTGAGGGAGTCCAGGATTAGGGGGTGCTCAGACAGCCGGACTATATGCTTATGCCGGACAGTTGGACTATGAAGATACAAGATTGAAGACTTCGTCCCGTGTCCGGGTGGGACTCTCCTTTGTGTGGAAGGCAAGCTTGGCAATTTGGATATGTAGATTCCCTTCTCTGTAACCGACTTTGTGTAACCCTAAGCCCCCTTCGGTGACTATATAAACTAGAGGGTTTAGTCCGTAGGACAACAACAATCAGAATCATAGGCTAGCTTCTAGGGTTTAGCCTCTATGATCTCGTGGTAGATCAACTCTTGTAATAGTCATATCATCAAGATCAATCAAGCAGGAAGTAGGGTATGACCTCCATAGAGAGGGCCCGAACCTAGGTAAACATTGTGTCCCCCGCCTCCTGTTACCATTAGCCTTAGACGCACAATTCGGGACTCCTACCCGAGATCCGCCGGTTTTGACACCGACATTGGTGCTTTCATCGAGAGTTCCACTGTGTCGTCACCATAAAGCTTGATGGCTCCTTCAATCGTCCACAACGATGCGGTCCAGGGTGAGGTTTTCCTCCCCGGACAGATCTTCGTATTCGGCAGCTTCGCACTGCGTGCTAACTCGCTTGGCCATCCAGAGCAGATTGATAGCTACGCCCCTAGCTATTAGGTCAGGTTTGGAAGCCTAAATTACACTGCCGACATCCGCGGAGACTTGATCTTTGACGGATTCGAACCCATGATAGGTGCACCATGCAGTCGCGATAAGCATGACCTAGATCAGCCGTCGGACGGTGTACAGGAGATCACACCTGCAACTGCCCCGGCTTTAAATCTAGAGCAGATCGCGTCATCCGAGGACGGGAGGATGGACTCCACCACGGAAGCCGCACACTCAACGACGATAGAGCCGAACACAGATTCCACTTCCAATGACGTTTGTGTCATCGGACCTTCGGACTCGTCTCTGGCCATAGGTTCCGAACCGCGTGCATCCATGCTCATCGGATCTAACTGGGCACCGATCATGGACTTTAGCTCCGCGGATATCTTTCAGCACTCGCCCTTGGGCGATGTGCTAAATTCATTAAAATCTCTCTCCCTGTCAGGAGACTCTTGGCCGAACTGTGTCCGTCTTGAGTGGGAATCGGATGACGAAAGAATTCGTTACCCACCCACCACCCACTTAATAGCCACTATCGACAACTTAACCGACATGCTTGATTTCGACTCCGAAGACATCGATGGTATGAACGACAATGCCGGAGAAGAACAGGAACCACCGCCCACAGGGCGCTGGATAGCCACCTCATCATACGACATATACATGGTGGACACACCCAAAGAAAACAATGACGAGGATCAAAAGGGTGCAACGGAGGGTGACCCTCTTGAGAAGCAACCTAAGCGCTGACGTCAGCGGCGCCGCTCTAGAACCCGCCATAGCAAAAACAGCGATACCAGCACAAGAGACAATAGCACTTCGGATGATGCCAAAGACGAAAACAATCCCACCCAACCAAGTTTCGAACAGGCCGGACGGGAGGATGGGCAAGCTAGCCCTAATGAACAGGCAATGCACGAAGACTCAGAGGATGACAATTACATGCCCCTCTCTGAAGACGAGGTAAGCCTCGGCGACGATGAATTTATCGTGCCTGAGGATCTCGTCGAGCAGGAGCGCTTCAAGCACCGGCTTATAGCCACTACAAAGAGCCTGAAGAAAAAACAGCAACCGCTTCATGCTGATCAAGATTTGCTAACTGACAGATGGACTGAGGTCCTGGCGGCCGAGGAATACGGACTCGAGAGCCCAACCAAAAGCTACCCCAGGCGCAGGTTGTTACCTAAATTCGAGGATGAGGTAGAGCCTACACTACCAGCGCATGATGCAGATGACTGACCACCTCGTGGTCGAGATAAAGCAGCATATCAACCCGAACACCAGCCCGCACCCCGTCGCCAATCAAACAAAAACACGAAGGCCCGGGGCTACATGCACGACCTACGAGACGAACTGAAAAACAAAGCAGGACAATCAAGATCGATCTACGGATCGCGGGGGCGCCCCCCAATGCGTGATGATGACCGCCACACCGGATATACTAAATACAAAAATCCGTCCGGGCCGAACACAGCAGACTAGATTCATCCGAACTGCGTCGCGATGTAGCCCGCCATAGAGGCGCCGCACACCCCCTATGCTTTACTGACGAAGTAATGGAGCATGAATTCCCCGAAGGGTTTAAACCTGTAAACATCGAACCATATGATGGGACAACAGACCCCGTGGTATGGATTGAAGATTTCCTTCTCCACATTCACATGGCCCGCGGTGATGATCTACATGCCATCAAGTACCTCCCACTAAAGATCAAGGGACCCGCTCGGCATTGGCCAAATAGTCTGCCGACAAACTCCGTTGGCAGTTGGGAGAACCTGGAAGACGCATTCCTTGACAACTTCCAGGGCACTTATGTGAGACCACCGGACGCTGATGACTTAAGACACATAACCCAACAACCCGGAGAGTCAGCCAGGAAATTCTGGACCCGGTTCTTAACTAAAAAGAACCAAATTATCGACTGTCCAGATACCGAAGCCCTAGCGGCCTTTAAGCATAACATCCGTGACGAGTGGCTTGCCCGACACCTTGGCCAAGAGAAGGCGAAATCCATGGCAGCCCTTACGACACTCATGACCCGCTTTTGTGCAGGTGAGGACAGCTGGTTGGCTCATAGCAACAGCACCTCAAGCAAACCTGGGACTTCTGAACCAAGAGATAACAACGGCAAGACCCAACGCAGCAAAGACAAGCGTCAGAATAATGGCGATAACACCGAAGACACGACCGTCAATGCCGGATTCAGTGGCTCCAAGTCCGGTCAACGGAAGAAGCCATTTAAAAGAAACAGTCCGGGCACGTCCAGTCTGGACCGTATACTCGACCGTCCATGTCAAATTCACGGCACCCCAGGAACACCAGCCAATCATACCAACAGAGAATGCTGGGTCTTCAAACAAGCCGGCAAGTTAGGTGCCGAAAACAAGGAGAAGGGGTCGCAACGCGATGACGACAAGGAGGAGCCCCGGCCACCGAACACAGGAGGGCAAAAGAAGTATCCCCGCAAATTAAAATGGTGAATATGATAAACGCCACCTATATTCCCAAGTGGGAGCAGAGGCACACACTAAGGGACGTCTACGTGATGGAGCCAGTCGCCCCAAAGTTCAACCCATGGTCGTCCAGCCCGATCACCTTTGACCGCAAGGATCGTCCGGCCAATATCCGTCAGGGCGGCTCAGCTGCACTAGTCCTTGACCCAATAATTGACAGATTCCACCTCACACGAGTCCTTATGGACGGAGGCAGCAGTCTGAACCTGCTGTATAAGGATGCGTGCGCAAGATGGGTATCGATCCTTCAAAGATCAAACCCACTAAAACCACCTTTAAAGGTGTTATACCAGACGTGGAGGCTCGCTGTACAGGCTCCGTCACTCTGGAGGTAGTCTTCGGATCCCCGGATAATTACCGCAACGAAGAGTTAATCTTTGACATCGTCCCTTTTCGCAGCAGCTATCATGCACTGCTCGGACGAACCGCGTTTGCTCGATTCAACACGGTGCCACATTACGCTTATCTTAAGCTCAAGATGCCCGGTCCACGCGGTGTCATAACAGTTAATGGCAAAGCCGAACACTCCCTCCGTGCCGAAGAGCACACCGCCGCCTTAGCAGTAGAAGCATAGAGTGGCATCTTTCAATCGAACCTTCAGTCGACAGCCAGGCTTCCGGACACCGTCAAAAGAGTCCGAACTATTTCGCGGCAGGATAGCCTAGCTCATCAAGAGCTCAATCAACCACTCCGGCGGTAGGCGGAGGCAAAGCTAGGTTAGGCCCCACAATGCGGCTCAACCGCTCTGTGGCACACGAACACTTTTTCGCATTTTCTTTGCAGGTCCACTTTTGTCCAGGCCATCACTGGCGACATGGCTACCAGACCCGCGAGGGGACGAACATACCAAGGAGGGAAACAACTCGAACGCGTAAAGGAATCCTTAGATATTCCCCTCGACGACCATGTGATGATTATCCAGATCTGCACACAGCCCCCCTGGTCTCAGCAGGTTCTGAAGTCATATTTCTTTTCATCGCACTGCTTGTACTCGCACGCCTCGACGTATTATCCAATTACAACATGTGGCTTTATATGATGCTTACTCGCTGTTCGTTCTTATTGATATTCTTCGTCAAATGGCATCCGTACACTACGATACGCCTTAATATGCCGGGGGCCTCGATGTACCCATAATACGGCAATAAAGTCCGAATACCTTCATGGTCGTTCGACACCCCGAACTTATAGCATTATATGCATCGGCTCCGAATCATGTCTTGGGTCAATAGTTGGGTTGCCCGGCTCTTGTGCTTGCTACCCTATGTTCCGCTATATCGGCTAGGGTAGTAAAGGGAGAACTACTGCAGTTGCGTGCCGATTCTTCCGGACGAGCGCCTCAGTAGAGAAAGCCAAAAACTGACTGCCATGGTAAGGCGAGAGCTGGTCAGCTGTTCGAGAGGTTACAAAATCTTTAAGGATTTCTTCCGCATTATGCGATAACTAATGCAGCGTGCAATGGATCGGCTTTTTCTTCCGACTAGGTGCTTATGGAGCCCCTAGTGCGGTCTTCCGAACACCAGGGGCTGCGCCTACCTTTCTTTTTGTCAAACTCCTACGACTAAGTGAGGGTGATAAAGTCTTATAGTCTGATTGCCTGGTTCGTTACGCTGAACACCTCCTTCAAGGACCCAAAACTGGGGTAAAGAGTGTTTAGGTTTATCCCGAACACCCCCGTACTTATTAAGTGGGGGTAGAAGCTGACGACTGGCCAACTCTCAGGGTTAATATATAAAACGGCCGCACAAGAGGTAAAACTTGCAAATAAAAGGCACTATATAATATAAATGACCTTGTTCAACATTACATAGGATAACATGAATGTATTCATGGGAATATAATATCCTTGGCACATTGCTCCACTACAAGGCGAGATCCTTTCAGGACACTGTCATAATATAACTCGGGCTTGCGGTGCTCCTTCCCCGCAGGCGGTCCTTCGGTTATCAGCTTTTCGGCATCCATATTCGCCCAGTGCACCTTTGCACGGGCGAAGGCCATTCACGCACCTTCCATACAGACTGACCGCTTAATGACTTCAAGTCAAGGGCAGACACTTACAAGCAGCTTCACGAGCCCGAAGTAGCTGCTGGGAATTGCCTCGGCTGGCCATAGTTGGATAATTAAATCCTTCATGGCTAGTTCGGCCACCCTATGCAGCTCGACCAGCTGTTTAAGTTGATCGGCAAAGGGCACTGGATACTCTGGCGCCAGATATTGCGACCATAAGAGCTTCTCCATAGAGCCCCTTTCTTCGGCTCGGTAGAATTGGGCGGCATCAGATACACTACGCGGCACCTCCGCAAACACCCCTGGAGAAATCTGAATTTGAATTAGTAACGTGATTTTCTCCCTTTACATATTTGCTTTGCATAGACAAAGCCTTACCCGCCATGATCTTTCTGGCCTCTTGGATTTCCTGTAGGGCGCCCTTGGCTTCGCTCCGAGCATCGTGTGCAGCTTGACGAGCCTTGGTGAGTTCGGATTCTTTCTCCGTTAAACTCTGCTCCAAGGTCTCACATTTCTTTACGGCCTCTTGGAGCTCTTCCTGAACTTTAGTAACCCTGGCCTCGTGCTTTTCATGAAGGGCCTGCTCGGTGGCTGCCTTCTTCTCGGCCTCGGCCACCGCCTTCTCAAGAGCCTCGACCTCGGCCATCGGCCCTAGAGCACATCATGATTTTTTTTTCATCATATTCAATTATTCATTCGCGCTGAATGCGAGCAAGGTTTTTGCATACCTTGGTTATCCTTCAACTGCTTTTTCACCTGGCCAAGTTCTTCTTCGGCCCGCTCAAGACTCTGCTTCAGTCCGGAGACTTCCGCAGTATGAGAGGCGCCAGTCACTACGGACGCCTGCTTATAAAAAGCAAAAGAGGGAGAGGCACCACAAGGTAAGTCTCCTGCAAACATGTATTGGATCCTCTGTTCGGTTCTTTCTTTCGAACACCGAACAGTGTATCAGGGGCTACTATCTATACTATGACACTCTCTGATACCTCACAACATACCTCAAATCCCGTTATAAGGCTGATACAGGCTTTAGTCAGCCCGCTTTCGGCAGACCGAATCTTCTCAATCACCGCGCCCATAAGGGCACAGTGTTCTTCAACGATGGAGGCGCTCTTCAGCGCCGCTGATAAGGTATCCGACACCTCTGGTTGAGCAGAGGTCGCCGGTGGAACAGGCGCCCCCCTCCTGTCAAGGGAGGTTGCCTGCCTGATTCTGGAGCCGTGTCGGTCTCTGGAATTGTGTCCGGCTGGGGGCCGAATTCAAGATAGCCCCCGCCGTCGGTGTCCATGGGAGCCTTTTCTCTCGTGTTTCCGGCCGCCGAGGTTTGACCCTCTGGCGCGGCCTTGACGGTCTTTCCACCCCCTCGTTGGCTTGTCTCCCTTTGGGATGATGCCTCAGTGTAGTTCATGTGTTTTGGGGAGGGGGCAGTCAGGGGTGTCCCGCTGTCCATAGCATCCGAACCCAGTAAATCCTCCGATGAGGATTGTTCGGTGCGGGACCTGGCCGGACTGCAAAAAAGGCGTAACTTGAGGCGTTAAATGCTATACGCTAGTGAGTCTAGATATATAAACGTGTCTGGATTTTATATACTCACGATTTCACCACGGGCTGGACCCTGGGATCCCACTCCGGGCTGCTGTCGGTGGCGGTGGCGGATTCCTTCGGAAAGGGAGTTTTTCCCTTCTTAGGCGACTCAGCCTCCAAGTGTGTGGAGGCCGTCCTTTTCTTTCTTCCCCCCGCTGGGGGGGATCGGCTTTCCTCTCTTCCTTGTCCTCTTTGGAGGAAGAGAGGGCCTCGGAGTCTTAGGATACTGTGTCCGAAGCTCCTTGGCGACGACAGCCGCCCTGGTCTCTTTGACCTCTTTCTCGATTTTCTTCTTCGGCGCCTTGTAAGGCGCCGGGACCAGCATCTTCGTGAGAAGTGGGCCGGCTGGTTCTTCTGGCAGCGGGGCCGGGCAGTAGATCCATCCCGCCTTCTTCGTCCAGCCCTAGGGGAGTTGTGGAAAAATACATTAAGTGTTTCCCTTGGATTATGCAGATAAAGCATATGACTTGCCAACATACGAAGACTTACCGAACTCGTGGGTCGGGACAGTTGGTACCCGTGGTCCTCGCCTGAATCCGGCCACGATTTGTTGGACTTAAAGAGCACCTTCCAGATGCCTTTGTGCGATGAGTCAAAGAACCCTAGTAGGGTCTGGTGCTTGGCCGGGTTGAATTCCCATAAATTGCAAGCCCTGTGTTCGCAAGGGAGAATCCAGCGAACTAACATCAACTGGACTATGTTGACAAATTTGATATTCTTGTCTTCCATACCCTTGACACGCGTCTGGAGCGCCGACAACTCATCGGGCGAAGACCAGTTCAGGCCCTTCTTGGGCCAGGACGTAAGCCGCAATGGATCTCCAGATCGGAATACGGGAGCTGCGACCCATTTTGTGCCGCGTGGCTCAGTGACATAGAACCACTGTTGTTGCCACCCTTTGACGGAATTATTGAAGGTACCTGATGGCTATGTGACATTGGGCATCTTGCTTACCATAGCTCCTCCGCACTCAGCGTGCTTGCCGCTCACCACCTTGGGCTTCACACTAAAAATCTTCAGCCATAAGCCGAAGTGTGGAGAGATGCGGAGAAAGGCCTCGCACACGATGATGAATGTCGAGATGTTGAGGAAGGAATTGAGGGATAGATCATGAAAATCGATCCCATAGTAATACATAGTGCCGCGAACGGATGGGTGGAGGGGAAACCCTAGCCCGTGGACAAAGTGAGGGAGGAATACAACCCTCTCGTGGGGTTCCGGAGTAGGGACGATCTGTCCCGCCGTCGGGAGGCGGTGGCTGATCTTCTTGGCCAGATACCTGGCCTCCCGAAGTTTCTTGATATCCTTCTCCCGGACGGTAGAGGTCATCCACTTGCCTCCTGCTCCAGGTCCGGACATTTTCAGAGGGCCTTTGTGGGTGGAGAAGGCGAATGCTTGGGCACTGGAGCTCGAGAGAGAGAGAATAGGTGGAAGAAGAGGAAGGCGTGGGTGAAAAAGGGGAATCCTTATCTCCTTATGAAGGTCGCAGGAGTCGTGCGCCTCCCCACTTGCCCTAGAAACTCGCTTATTCCCCAAGCGCCGTGCTAATGGAACGGTTGGGTTACCCACACCCGTATTGATGAGAATCCCGTGATAAGGGGACACGATCTCTGCTTCGACAAGACGTGCCAATAAAAACCGCCTCGCAAGATGTGTAGTAGCAGGTTGAGAAAAACTGTTCGAATAATGACCGGGCCGCGGCGTGATGTCATGCTATGAAAAAGTAGTCAGCAGATTAGACTTGTGGAATATTGTGCTCTCTACGGTGGTATGTGGAATTTGTCTTGCAGAGCTGGACACAATTCTTATGTTCAAGATCTTCTTTGGAGTATTCGGAGAAGGAACCCGCCTTGCAATGCCAAAGACAATCTGCGCGCCGGACTCATCGTCATTGAAGCCTGGTTCAGGGGCTACTGAGGGAGTCCAGGATTAGGGGGTCCTCGGACAGCCGGACTATATGCTTATGCCAGACTGTTGGACTATGAAGATACAAGATTGAAGACTTCGTCCCGTGTCCGGGTGGGACTCTCCTTTGCGTGGAAGGCAAGCTTGGCAATTCAGATATGTAGATTCCCTTCTATGTAACCAACTTTGTGTAACCCTAAGCCCCCTCCGGTGTCTATATAAACCGGAGGGTTTAGTCCGTTGGACAACAATAATCAGAATCATAGGCTAGCTTCTAGGGTTTAACCTCTACAATCTCGTGCTAGATCAACTCTTGTAATACTCATATCATCAAGATCAATCAAGCAGGCTACCTCCATAGAGAGGGCCCGAACCTGGGTAAACATTGTGTCCGCCGCCTCCTGTTACCATTAGCCTTAGACGCACAGTTCGAGACCCCCTAGCCGAGATCCGCCGATTTTGACACCAACATGCACCGCCTCTAACGGTATCCGTGCATGCAGGAGGAACACCGTGCGGCGGACTGATAACCCACAAGTATAGGGGATCACAACAGTTTTCGAGGGTAGAGCATTCAACCCAAATTTATTGATTCGACACAAGGGGAGCCAAAGAATATTCTCAAGTATTAGCAGTTGAGTTGTCAATTCAACCACACCTGGATAACTTAGTATCTGTAGCAAAGTATTTAGTAGCGAAGTAGTATGATAGTAATGGTAACAGTGATAAAAGTAACGATAGCAATTTTGTAGTAATTGTAACAGTAGCAACGGAAAAGTAAATAAGCAAAGCACAATATGTGAAAAGCTCATAGGCATTGGATCAGTGATGGATAATTATGTCGGATGCGATTCTTCATGTAATACATATAACATAGGGTGACACAGAACTAGCTCCAATTCATCAATGTAATGTAGGCATGTATTCCAAATATAGTCATACATGCTTATGAAAAAGAACTTGCATGACATCTTTTGTCCTACCCTCCCGTGGCAGCGGGGTCCTAATGGAAACTAAGGGATATTAAGGCCTCCTTTTAATAGAGAACTAGACCAAAGCATTAGCACTTAGTGAATACATGAACTCCTCAAACTGCGGTCATCACCGAGAAGTATCCCGATCATTGTCACTTCGGGGTTGTCGGATCATAACACATAATAGGTGACTATAGACTTGCAAGATAGGATCAAGAACTCACATATATTCATGAAAACATAATAGGTTCAGATCTGAAATCATGGCACTCGGTCCCTAGTGACAAGCATTAAGCATAGCAAAGTCATAGCAACATCAATCTCAGAACATAGTGGATACTAGGGATCAAACCCTAACAAAACTAACTTGATTACATGGTAAATCTCATCCAACCCATCACCGTCTAGCAAGCCTACGATGGAATTACTCACGCACGGCGGTGAGCATCATGAAATTGGTGATGGAGGATGGTTGATGATGATGACAACAATGAATCCCCCTCTTCGGAGCCCCGAACGGACTCCAGATCAGACCTCCTGAGAGAGATTAGGGCTTGGCGGAGGCTCCGTATCGTAAAACATGATGAAACTTTCTCTCTGATTTTTCTCTCCGTGAACCGGAATATATAGAGTTGGAGTTGAGGTCGGTGGAGCACCAGGGGGCCCACGAGACAGGGGGCGCACCCAGGGGGAGGGGGCGTGCCCCCCACCCTCGTGGACAGGGTGTGGGCCCCCTGGCCTTGATTCTTTCACCAATATTTTTTATATTTTCCAAAAGTTATCTCCATGGATTTTCAGGTCATTCCGAGAACTTCTGTTTTCTGCACAGTAAATAGCACCATGACAGTTCTGCTGAAAACATCGTCAGTTCGGGTTAGTTTCATTCAAATCATGCAAGTTAGAGTCCAAAACAAGGGCAAAAGTGTTTGGAAAAGTAGATACGTTGGATATGTATCAACTCCCCCAAACTTAAACCTTTGCTTGTCCTCGAGCAATTCAGTTGATAAACTGAAAGTGATAAAGAAAAACTTTTACAAACTCTGTTTGCTCTTGTTGTTGTAAATATGTAAAGCCAGCATTCAAGTTTTCAGCAAAGATTATGAACTAACCATATTCACAATAACACTTAGGTCTCATGTTTACTCATATCAATGGCATAATCAACTAGCGAGCAATAATAATAAATCTCGGATGATAACACTTCTCAAAACAATCATAATATGATATAACAAGATGGTATCTCGCTAGCCCTTTCTGAGACCGCAAAACATAAATGCAGAGCACCTTTAAAGATCAAGGACTGACTAAGCATTGTAATTCATGGTAAAAGAGATCCAGTCAAGTCATGCCCAATATAAACTAATAGTAATGCATGCAAATGACAGGGTGCTGTCCAGCGGGTGCTTTTTAATAAGAAGGTGATGACTCAACATAAAAGTAAATAGATAGGCCCTTCCCAGAGGGAAGCAGGGATTTGTAGAGGTGGCAGAGCTCGTTAAAATAGAGATGAATAACATTTTGATGGTATACTTTCACTGTCAACGCAACAACTATGAGATCTCGATATCTTCCATGCTACATACATTATAGGTGGTTCCCAAACATAATGGTAAAGTTTATACTCCCCCACCACCAACAAGCATCAATCCATGACTTGCTCGAAACAACGAGTGCCTCCAACTAGCAAAAGCCCTGGGGGAGTTTTGTTTAATTATTTCAATTTGCTTTGATCTTTTTGATCATGGGACTGGGCATCCCGGTTACCAGCCATTTTCTCGTGAATGAGGAGCGGAGTCCACTCCCCTTGAGAATAACCCACCTAGCATGGAAGATACAGACAACCCTAGTTGTAACATGAGCTGCTCGAGCATACAAAACAGAATTTCATTTGAAGGTTTGGAGTTTGGCACATACAAATTTACTTGGGACGGCAGGTAAATACCGCCTATAGGAAGGTATGGTGGACTCATATGGAATAACTTTGGGGTTTATGGAGTTTGGATGCACAAGCAGTATTCCCGCTTAGTACAGGTGAAGGCTAGCAAAAGACTGGGAAGCGACCAACTGAGAGAGCGACAACAGTCATGAACATGCATTAAAATTAATCAACACTGAGTGCAATCATGATTAGGATATAATCCACCATGAACATAAATACAATGAAGGCTATGTTGATTTGTTTCAACTACATGCGTGAACATGTGCCAAGTCAAGTCTCTCGAATCATTCAAAGGAGGATACCACCCTATCATACCACATCACAACCATTTTAATAGCATGTTGGCACGCAAGGTAAACCATTATAAGCTCCTAGCTAATTAAGCATGGCATAAGAAACTATAATCTCTAAATGTCATTGCAAACATGTTTATTCATAATAGGCTGAATCAGGAACGATGAACTCATCATATTTACAAAAACAAGAGAGGTCAAGTTCATACCATCTTCTCTCAACTCAATCAGTCCATCATATATTGTCATTATTGGCTTTCACTTGCTTGACCGAACGGTGTGGATAATAATAATAGTGCACGTGCATTGGGCTAAGCTAGAATCTGCTAGCATTCAATTCAAGAGAGAAGACAAAGTTATATGGGCTCTAAGTTAAATCAACAATCATGCATATGAGAGCCACTAAGTATTTTCATTATGGTCTTCTCCTCTCGACCCCCAAAGGAAAGAAAAGAAAATAAAACTATTTACACGGGAAAGCTCCCAACAAGCAAAAGAAGAACGAGAAATCTTTTTGAGTTTTCATTTTAATTACTACTACAAGCATGGAAATTAAACTAACTAGTTTTTTTGGTTTTTCTTAAGGTTTATCAAACACACAAGAAGAAAGCTAGAAAAAGAAAATAAACTAGCATGGATAATACAATGAAAGAGTATGAGCACCGACGACTAGGATAGTGTGTGAACATGAATGTAATGTCGGTGAGAAATACGTACTCCCCCAAGCTTAGGCTTTTGGCCTAAGTTGGTCTATGGCCATGGATAGCCTGACTGATATCCGATGTTATAACTGGGGTCGTACTGAGATGCAGCAGCCAATGCCTCCTGAGCTGCGGCATGTTGGCGAGCTGCCTCCGCTCTCCTCTCGTGTTCGGTTGCCTCCTCCCTGGTGACAACATATCTTCGTTTTTCCTGGTAATCAAAAAGGGAAGGAGCAGGGAGAGTAACATGGATAGCGCGACGTCTGTCAAAGATTAGCCGATACTAGAGGAATTGTTCATTCCTCACAAGAAAATGATGACCGGCCGTAGCTTCATAATATAAAGAAGCGGGAGGCAGTTCCATATCACCCTCACGTGGAGGTATACCAAGATAGCAACACGGGACGCATAAATCCCTCCAAATAAATCTCCAACTAAACCATTATTATGCAACCTACGTGCAAAAATTGCCCCCAAGTTGTAATCTTTATTACTTAACACAACACTCATGAGGACACAAAGATCAGGGACACACATGTGACATGCTTCATCTTTACCATTAATGCATCTACCAATGAAGAGAGCAAAATAATGTATAGCAGGAAAATGAATGCTCCCTATGGTAGCTTGTGCTATGTCCCTAGATTCTCCCACAGTGATACTAGCTAGAAAATCTTTATATTCATATTTACGGGGTTCAATAACATTACTCCACTGTGGGAGTTTGCAAGCAGTGGTAAAATCTTCTAAGTCCATGGTATATGATTGATCATAAATATCAAACAGGACATTTTGAGAATTACGCGAAGATGTAAATTTAAACCTTCTCATGAATGAATCAATCAAATCGAAGTATCGAGGACACTTATCTTGCATGAAGTCCTCAAGATCGGCATTACGCACATATGTGTGAAATTCATCATTGATGCCTTCATTGACCATAAACTCTTTTGACGGCCATTCACAAGGCCGCACATCAGCTTCCCTTGGTGGTTCATCATCTTGCTCAAGCATAGCACGCCTGGGTCCTCTCTTTGTTGAGGAAACACCTTGGTACATTTTCCTGGACATATTTCTTCCTCTGATTTTTCCTGAAATTTTTAGTAACTTCAAAATAAAAGTGAATCAAACTCAATAAAACGGATAACAACTACTCCTACAAGTGTCTAGAGCCTATATCATGCATTAGAATTACTTGGGACCTCATAAATTTGACATGCAAGCTCAAGAACAAGGTCACCTAGGCAGCAAAAATTTGCAATGAATAAAACGCTAGAACAAAAACTAATTGGACCATTGGAGGAGTCACATACCAAGCAACAATCTCCCAAAGCAGTTTTGTGAATGGAGCTTTGAGCTAGGAGATCGAAAATCGCAGTAAAATGAGCTAGAACTCGTGCTTGAGCTGGATGGGGATTTTTTGGGAAGAAGATGGAGTGTGTAGGTGCAGGAATAAGTGGAGGGAGGCCACTGTGGGCCCACGAGACAGGGGGCGTGCCCAGGGGGTGTGGGCGCGCCCTCCACCCTCGTGGCCTAGTGCTTGCCCCTCCTGCAGTGTTTTCAGCGCCTAAAATCCTCAAATATTCCATAAAAAATCATACTAAATTTGCAGGGCATTTGGAGAACTTTTATTTTCAGAATATTTTTATTGCATGGATAATTCAGAAAACAGACAGATAATACTATTTTTGCTTTATTTATTCTAAATAACAGAAAGTAAAAGGAAGGTTAGAAGGTTGTGCCTTCTAGTTTCATCCATCTCATGATCATCAAAATGAATCCACTAACAAGGTTGATCAAGTCTTGTTAACAAACTCATTCCGAATAACACGGAACTGGAGAAATTTTGAATAACACTAGGTTACCTCATCGGGGATATGAACAACCCCTATAATAAGAATATCATATTTTTTCTTTACAGTAGGAAGAGGAAATTCAAAACCTCCAATAATGATAGTTGGAATTTTTCCAATAGAGTTGATGCTATGAACTTGAGGTTGTTTCCTCAGAAAGTGTACCGTATGCTCATTACCATTAACATGAAAAGTGACATTGCCTTTGTTGCAATCAATAACAGCCCTTGCAGTATTCAAAAAGGGTCTACCAAGGATAATCGACATACTATCGTCCTCGGGAATATCAAGAATAACAAAGTCCATTAAGATAGTGAAATTTGCAACCACAACAAGCACATCCTCACCAATACCGACAGGTATAGCAGTTGATTTGTCAGCCATTGGCAAAGATATTTCAGTAGGTGTCAACTTATTCAATTCAAGTCTACGATATAAAGAAAGAGGCATAACACTAACACCAGCTCCAAGATCACATAAAGCAGTTTTAACATAGTTTCTTTTAATGGAGCATGGTATAGTTGGTACCCCTGGATCTCCAAGTTTCTTTGGTATCCCACCCTTAAAAGTATAGTTAGCAAGCATGGTGGAAATTTCAGCTTCCGGTATATTTCTTTTATTTGTAACAATATCCTTCATATACTTAGCATAAGGATTCACTTTAAGCATATCAGTTAAGCACAAATGTAAGAAGATAGGTCTAATCATTTCAGCAAAGCGCTCAAAATCCTCATCATCCTTTTTCTTGGATGGCTTAGGAGGAAAAGGCATGGGTTTCTGAACCCATGGTTCTCTTTCTTTACCGTGCTTCCTAGCAACAAAGTCTCTCTTATCATTATGTTGATTCTTTGATTGTGGGTTATCAAGATCAACAACAGGTTCAAGCTCTACATCATTATTATTGCAAGGTTGAGCATCCACATGAACATTATCATTAACATTATCACTAGGTTCATGTTCATCACCAGATTGTGTTACAAATTAGAAATAGAAATATCATTTGGATTCTCAGGTGTTCCTACAATAGGTTCACGAGAAGCATGCAAAGTCCTATCATTTTTCCTTTTCTTCTTTTTAGAAGGACTAGGTGCATCTAAATTTTTTCTCTGAGAATCTTGCTCGATTCTCTTAGGGTGGCCTTCAGGATACAAAGGTTCCTGAGTCATTCTACCAGTTCTAGTAGCCACTCTAACAGCAAAGTCATGTTTATTATTTAATTCATCGAGCAGATCACTTTGAGCTTTAAGTACTTGTTCAGCTTGAGTGGTAACCATAGAAGCATATTTGCTAATGAGTTTAAGTTCACCTTTGACTCTAGCCACATAATCGCTCAAGCATCCTATCATGAAAGCATTACTCTTTAATTCTCTACCAACATAAACATTAAAACTTTCTTGTCTAGCCATAAAGTCATCAAATTCATCTAAACATTGGCTATGAAATTTAGTAGACGGGATTTCAACCTTATCATATCTATAGAGAGAATTTACCTTTACTACATGTGTCGGGTTATCAAGAGAATGTGTTTCTTCGACAGGCAGTATATTAAGACCATGTATTTATTCAACAGGAGGTAAATTCTTAACATCTTTAGCTTTAATGCCTTTTTGTTTCATTGATTTCTTTGCCTCTTGCATATCTTCAGGACCGAGAAATAGAACACCCCTCTTTTTCGGAGTAGGTTTAGGAATAGGCTCAGGAGTTGGCTCAATTGGCTCAGGAAGAGTCCACTTATTTTCATTAGTCAACATATTATTCAATAACAATTCAGCTTGGTCGACTGTTCTTTCCTTGAAAACACAACCAACACAACTATCCAAGTGGTCCTTGGAAGCATCAGTTAGTCCATTATAAAAGATATCAAGTATTTCATTTTTCTTAATAGGATGATCAGGCAAAGCATTAAGTAATCGGAGAAGCCTCCACCAAGCTTGTGGGAGACTCTCTTCTTCGATTTGCACAAATTATATATTCCTCGCAAGGCAGATTGTCTCTTATGAGAAGGGAAATATTTAGCAGAGAAGTAATAAATCATATCCTGGGGACTACGCACACAACCAGGATCAAGAGAATTAAACCAAGTTTTGGCATCACCCTTTAATGAGAACGTAAATATCTTAAGGATATAGTAATAGCGGGATTTCTCATCATTAGTGAATAGGGTGGCTATATCATTCAACTTAGTGTGATGTGCCACAACAGTTTTAGATTCATAGCCATAAAAAGGATCAAATTCAACCAAAGTAATTATCTCGGGATCAACAGAGAATTCATAATCCTTATCAGTAACAAAGATAGGTGAAGTAGCAAAAGCAGGGTCATATTTCATTCTAGCATTTAGAGTTTTCTGTTTAAGTTTAGCTAGTAACTTCTTAAGATCAGATCTATCATTGCAAGCAAGAAGATCTCTAGCGGTTTCTTCATCCATAACATAACACTCTGGAACAACATGCAATTCATACTTAGGGGGAGAACCTTCATCATCACTATCATCAATAATTTCGTCTTCAATAATTTCATTCTCTCTAACCCTAGCACGTTGTTCATCAAGAAATTCTCCTAATGGCAAAGTAGTATCAAGCATAGAAGTAGTTTCATCATAAGTATCATGAATAGTAGAAGTGGCATCATCAGTAACATGCGACATATCAGAATTCATAGCAGTAGCAGGTTTAGGTGTCGCAAGCTTACTCAAAACAGAAGGAGAATCTAGTGCAGAGCTAGATGGCAGTTCCTTACCTCCCCTCGTAGTTGAGGGAAAAATCTTAGTTCTTTCGTCTTTCAAGTTCTTCATAGTGATCAGCAGATATAAATCCCAAGTGACTCAAAGAATAGAGCTATGCTCCCCGGCAAGGGCGCCAGAAAATAGTCTTGATAACCCACGAGTATAGGGGATCGCAACAGTTTTCGAGGGTAGAGTATTCAACCAAAATTTATTGATCCGACACAAGGGAGCCAAAGAATATTCTCAATTATTAGCAGTTGAGTTGTCAATTCAAACACACCTGGATAGCTTAGTATCTTCAGCAAAATATTTAGTAGCAAAGTAGTATGATAGTAATGGTAACAGTGATAAAAGTAACGATAACAATTTTGTAGTAATTGTAATAGTAGCAACGGAAAAGTAAATAAGCAAAGCACAATATGTGAAAAGCTCGTAGGCATTGGATCAGTGATGGATAATTGTGTTGGATGCGATTCCTCATGTAATTGTTATAACATAGGGTGACACAGAACTAGCTCCAATTCATCAATGTAATGTAGGCATGTATTCCGAATATAGTCATACATGCTTATGGAAAAGAACTTGCATGACATCTTTTGTCCTATCCTACCATGGCAGCGGGGTCCTAATGGAAACTAAGGGATATTAAGGCCTCCTTTTACTAGAGAACCGGACCAAAGCATTAGCACTTAGTGAATACATGAACTCCTCAAACTACGGTCATCACCGAGAAGTATCCCGATTATTGTCACTTCAGGGTTGTCGGATCATAACACATAATAGGTGACTATAGACTTGCAAGATAGGATCAAGAACTCACATGTATTCATGAAAACATAATAGGTTCAGATCTGAAATCATGGCACTCGGGCCCTAGTGACAAGCATTAAGCATAGCAAAGTCATAGCAATATCAATCTCAGAACATAGTGGATACTAGGGATCAAACCCTAACAAAACTAACTTGATTACATGGTAAATCTCATCCAACCCATCACCGTCCAGCAAGCCTATGATGGAATTACTCACGCACGGCGGTGAGCATCATGAAATTGGTGATGGAGGATGGTTGATGATGACGACAGCGACGAAACCCCTCTTCGGAGCCCCGAACGGACTCCAGATCAGCCCTCCCGAGAGAGATTAGGGCTTGGCGGCGGCTCCGTATCATAAAACGTGATGAAACTTTCTCTCTAATTTTTTTCTCCGCGAAACGGAATATATAGAGTTGGAGTTGAGGTCGGTGGAGCACCAGGGGGCCCACGAGACAGGGGTGCACGCCCCCCACCCTCGTGGACAGGGTGTGGACCCCCTGGCCTTGATTCTTTCGCCAGTATTTTTTATATTTTCCAAAAGTTATCTCTGTGGATTTTCAGGTCATTCCGAGAACTTTTGTTTTCTGCACAATAAATAACACCATGGCTGTTCTGCTGAAAACAACGTTAGTCCGGGTTAGTTTCATTCAAATCTTGCAAATTGGAGTTGAAAACAAGGGCAAAAGTGTTTGGAAAAGTATTTGGAGACGTATCACGGACTGATAGGTCCGATCACACAGTTGGCGGCGAGTGGAGGTGTCTATTCGCAACACATGCAAATCCTAGTGATAGTGCCGAAGCGATCAACTGAATAAGTGTGCCGCACCTCCACTATTTATAGGCGTCCATCGCGGGCTCAACACTTGGGCCTCGCACGGACCCTAAAGCCCAAAGTCTACTTGGTCGCGTTTCAAGTCCAGTTCGGATCACATCCGACCAGTGTCCTCCGAACCAACCTCGTAGGTTCCTTCCCTTAAGCGCGCGACCCCTTAGGTTCAAGTTGGCTTCGTCACAGTTCGGATCACCTCCGACCTTCACGGTTGGTAGCGGCCTCTAGCAAGGCGTGCCGATCACTAAGCAGACTATGAAGCTGGTTAGGTGAACCTGTACAACATGTCACACTTCTATTCCCTTTGCCTCACGATATGTGTTGTCGGGCTCAAGGCGAGACTGTCATCCTTGTGTTAGCCCGACCTCTTTCTCGTTCTAGTGATACCGACCACAAACCAGATTATCTCATAATCCCTGTCGCATGGCCATGCTTATCCTGGTCGGATCACACGAGGGGCCCAGAGTATATCTCTCCTGATCGGAGGGGCAAGTCCCATCTTGCTCGACCACGCCTCGCAGCATGGGTCTGGAGAAGCCCGAAACCTACCTTTGTAACTACCCAGTTACGGAGTAGCGTTTGGTCGGCCCAAAGCAGGTTTGTCACCATCCCGAGTACATGCGTCAGCTCAGGTCTTAGGACAAAGAACGTATGTTGTACTAGAGACTAACAGATGACATATCGCTGCGTCTCATAGTTGGGTCTGTCCGACTCGGACCTTATCTCGACTCGGATCTGACTATGTCGAATCCGACCAGATCCTTCTGAGTCCATATTATCCGGTTAGCATCCAATGCTTCATGGCTAGTGAGACCAAGCCATCGATCGTGTCATATGCTAGTCTAGTCGGCTACGCATCCACACAGCCCTTTGGACTAGGGACCTTTAAGGACAGTCATCATACAATGCATAGTCCCACAAACAAGTCACATACTTGCTGATACACATCATTGATAATGTCCAAGGACTATCTTTATTCATAAACACATAGGAAATATCATCATACATGATTGCTTCTAGGGCATATCTCGAACAGTTTCGACTGTAGGAGGTCCAACACAAGTCCGTTTCCTCCGTTTTGCGGTACGCTAGACCCCTCCCGATGAACAGGATCCCATTTCGAACATGTTCGGTTGAACACAAGGCCGTTTCCTCCGTTCTGCGGTACACCAGACCTCATTTCCATCGCCTGTTCCGTCCAAGACGGTTGGCCCCCACGCGTTCCGTTGCCTCCTGATGAACACGACACATTCTGTTGCCTCCCCATGAACACGACACATCCCGTTGCCTCCCCATGAACGTGACGACGGTGCCGTTTCTCCTTTCCAACCCAGCCATGTACACGAGCCCTGGCCATACTTATGCGCGAGTAGGCGTTCGAGACCCCGCCCGTATGTATGTATGTGGACATATTTTCTTTCTTGCACACTGGCCGTTGTACGTACGTGTACATGCTACGTGCGCGCCTCTACTATGACACGTGCGCGCCTCTACATCCACCAGTATGTACGTACACGTTCGCGACCAGAATGACAACGCTACATACGCTTCGACCAGGTGGGTCCCGACTGTCAGGCACTTCCTTGCGTGCGAAGATGTAGCTGGTGGGTCCCAGCAGTCAGGGGGGCGAATCGTTTTTTCTGCCCGGACGCACTTCCTTGCGTGCGAAGATGTAGATGGTGGGTCTCAACAGTCAGGGGGGAAACATTTTTTTCACGAAATACAGTGGCCCGTCCGATGGGTCCCTGCTGTCAGGTGGAGGTTTCATTATTTTCCGTGTAATAAGGAGGCACTTCCTTGCTGCGGCCGTGGACCCAGCTGTCAGCCTCTCCACGTACAGTCCATGTCCGATGGAAGTCATTCCTTGACCATGTTGACCACGCCGCGCGGAGAGCACCACGGTGGTGGACGACGGCGAGGCCTAGGAAGGGGACGAGGCGGAGCCGGGGAAGACGCGACAGTGGATGCCCACGCAGAGAGGAGTATGAGGGTTCACTAGTTCGGCTGCGGTGTGAGTCTGCCGTCACCGCAGAATAACAGGGGGTGTGGGTGAGTAGAGGGATGGCCTAGCCAGCGGTGGGATTAGTATGGGGGCAGTGAGGCGTCCGCGATAGCACAGCCGGCCACGGGAGGCAGGAGCAGGCGGCACGACCGGCGCTGCTTTGGGCGGCTGGAGCAAGAAGACCAGAGGTTGAAGAAGCACTATGGCCGTTGGATGGACATCATATGGTCACTGGAGTATTGACTAAGTTGACAAAGCCCTCCATCCCCGTGAACTTAGTAGGCCCACAAGTCAGCCACCCACTATGGTGGGTCCCTGCTAGCAGGGGGTATTCATTTTTTTGTGCGTAATAAGCAGACACTTCCTTGTGTGCGAAGATATAGCTGGTGGGTCCGACCTGTCAGTGGGGGGAACATTTTTTTCGTGAAATACAGAGGCCCTTCCGGTGGGTCCCAGATGTCAGCTGGAGGAATCATTATTTTGCGCGTAATAAGGAGGCATTTCCTTGTGTGCGGTCGTGGACCCAGCTGTCAACCTATCGATGTACAGTCCACGTTTGATGGAAGTCGTTCCATGACCATGTTGACCACGCCACGCCGAGAGCACCAGGGCGGTGGACGATGACGAGGCCTAGGAAGGGGACGACGCGGAGCCAGGGAAGACGCGGCAGTGGATGCCCATGCGGAGAGGAGTATGAGGGTTCACTGGTTCGGCTGCGGTGTAAGGCTGCCGTCGCCGCAGGGCGTGGCTAGTGGTGGGAGTAGTAGGGGGCGGTGAGGCCTCAACGTCAGCACATACCATTGGAGGCAGGAGCAGGCAGTCTCACTGGCGCTGGTTTGGGCGGCTGGTGTAAGAAGAGCAGCACTTGAAGAAGAAGCATGACCGTTCGATTCAAATCCAACGGTTACTGCTGCTACAATCGTTTGTTGACTAAGTTGACAAGCCCTGCATATGAATCAACTTAGTAGACCCACAGGTCAGCCTCCCAACCGGTGCGCCCCAGATGTCAGTGGGAGGAATCATTTTTTTCCGCGTAATAAGGAGGCAGTTGATTGCGTGCGGCCAGGCCAGCGGAGGGAGTAGGGTGGGCCGGGGAAGCCTGGGTGGCATCACAGCGGGCCGCAAGAGGAGGGAGCAGGCAGTCCCGCCAGCGCTAGTTTAGGCGGCCGGAGCAGGAAGATCAGAGATTGAAGAAGCACGTTGGCCGTTGGATGGACATCCAATAGTCACTGCTGCTAGAATCGTGTGTTGACTGACAAAGCCTTGCGTAAACAAGTCAGCCTCGAAATCTGTGGCGTGTACAACCCATTTGCTATTATTTTTATAATTTTAAATCATTTTCTAATTCATATGGAATTTATTTCAGCCCGTTTTCCATTTTAGAATTGCTGCCCATTTTCTAGTCAGTACCAGGGTTAAAAAAATTAACTAAATATGTGCGAAATTTTGAAAATTTGCAAATTTTTGCTCGGGAACAAAATATTCTTAATCCAAAAATTAGTAGCCATACTAAAACAAATTTAAAAATAAATTAGTACTATGTTATGTTAAATCCAATGAAATACTATAAAATATCAGTGAAGAACAAAAATAGAAAAAGAAACTAATATCCCATTTGCTATATTTTTTTGGAATTTTCAACCCCTTTGGTATTACTTTTAACAGACACTGACCATACTCTTTGGCCAGGCTGGAATGCACCCCTTGTTGTCTTGAAAGATTTGCAGCCCAGTAAGTCGAAGAAAACAAATATGCCTAGCTTATAGCCCGCTGGGCTACCTATTTTCCCAAAGAAAAACCTGCTGGGCTGGTCATGTTGTTAGACGGGCCACAGAGACCGCACAACCCAGTTTATAGCCCGCTCCTCCGAATTACTACTAAAAAAAAGCTGTGCAATTTTGTCGTTAATTGACTATATGTTAAAAATGATGTGGGTCCCGGATATCAGCAGGGTGGATTAGAGTAAAAAAAACGAGGGGTGCATCAGTAGTAAAAGAGGCGCTTGCTTGTGTTTGGGAGTGGACCTGGTGGGTCCGTACTATCATACTCACAACTACAGTTCTCTCCTGATTCACTATGTTGACACGGACCGTTTCAAAAAAAAAACTATGTTGATAGGGCAGGACGGCGGCGCCGCGGCGAGCGCACGAAGGTGGAGGATAAAGTGCTGTTGCCAATGTGCCGGGCTGGGTTGGACATTCTTATTGAAAAATAAAAATGGACTGGAACTATTTATGATGTTGACTACGATTTGCATGGGTCCGCTGGTTGCAGGAAGAAAATGCTGGGAGAAAGAAGACTGGTCGCTATCTTTGCCTAAGAATAATAACGATTGAATGTAACGACACTATCATAGGAAATAAAATCCTCCTGTTAAATCATGAATTTAAAGAACTGGTGCATGAGCATTTAGCTTTATTTATTTATTTACTTATTTATGTTTAGGGGACCATGAACATGTACCTGGGCCGGACTCATGTGAGAGCCTCCCTTCCAGTTAATTATGGGCTCCTCTATTGGGCCTTCATCAGTGGGCTGCATGTTATCAACAAGTGGAAAATGTGTTCCGTACGAAAAATAGTATGCGTTATGTATGGTACGGGGCACTAAGGATGGAACCGTGCAACGACTTCCAAAACATTGTGTTTGTCGTTCTAACAACACATTTATTCAACCAACAGACGAAATATACTACTGATTATACATTGAAAACAACAGCAGCAGCAACCAGGGCTGGGGGTGCAACAGAAGCAGTAAGCAGGCCAGAAGAGTGAAGACGCATCTCGCTCTTCCAAACCAAACATCAGCCATTATTACAAAAGGGCTACCAAAAAAGAACAAGTGTATGCCTCAAACTAAATAAAGATCCTACTACACCAAGTGTACGCATCTAACTAAGTGGCTCAGTTAGACGTTACTATTTACTAAGCTGTGGAGATTGGCTGACGGCTTGAACCAGATGGGTGCCTGATGGGGGAAACTCCAGCCAGTAGGTCGAAGTCTGATACTTGCGACCCTCTCTACTAATTTGAGCTGCAGAGCGTGGTAGCACATATCAGGGTATGGTGCATGCAGAGACACATGGTACACTGTGTACACACAGTTTTGCCTAATGAACGAAACCACGCTGCCATCATGATCCTTGCCATCGGTTATCTCTTGGTTAATAGGATAATTCAGTCCGACAAACAGAGAGCGTGTACCAAGGCTACTTACCAGCCTCCGGTCAAAAATTACTGAAGGCCCAGAGAAGCTGGGATCCTGCTCAAAGACCTTGCAGTGACTGTGATTGTATTCCGCGAAATAACACGTCCGGTACGTGCGAACGATCATCAATCATTTACTGTCATCTGATCGAGCCAGGAACCACGTGCAACTGCCATGCCGCTTTTCTTTGAAAGGTTCTGGGATTAGGAACGGTAGGGACACCAGGCGGCCTACAACATCATATCAACTCGGAGTGAATCTTAAGAACATGTTATGAGCATGAATATTTTTTCAGTAAATGTTGACAGTAATATAAGCAAGCCATCATGATATCATAGGAAAGTAACATACTGCTGTAACAGCCGATTGTAGCTATGACTGGAGTAGGCCAGCAATACGTCCATCCATAGAAGGAGTCGACAGCGTAAATGAAGCCCTTGTGTTCAATGGCATCAGAGAACCATGGAGGATGTATGATCCTACGAGGGACGTGCAGATTTATCCACTTACCGCAGTGACCTGTTAGATAGGTGAGACCGCGGTTGAAGAACACAATTAGCCTGAAGTCTTTATAATTTGCAGATCTTGTGGGCACTTGGCAGATTACAACCTTGAGCAAATCAAACTTGGTATCATGTTGGCTACTGTAAGATTCCGAGTATTCTGGGCCGCGGTGCCAAAGCAGTGCAGTGTTAATCGAAGGAAGGGGGATCAATCACCGGGTGTAGACCTCCACGAGCATCCAGCTGCCACGACCGTCAACGAGCACCATCCAAAACATGTTCATGCAGACCCAGTACATACTGTTAATGTAGTTGAGGGTGACGGGGATCGGATCGCAGTCAAGGGGGTTGATGCTCACCACCCTACGATCGTTATGCTGCATGACACGGCGTTTCTGAAGATCAGGCGGCATCAACAAGCAAGGAGCTGGCTTAAAAAGCTCCGGCCTTAGGGCTTTGAGTAAACGGTACAGCCCCGACGAGCACGCGGCGAGCGACATGGTACTGAGATTGTCCACACGCGAAACAATGAGCTTGATTACCTCTGTGGGGAGCAAATTCCCGCCACTCTTTTGGCGGACGCTGCTCGGTTCTGC
>NC_041387.1:212027741-212055696 GCF_002162155.2 Triticum dicoccoides | reverse complement strand
GGATGGAAGATTGGATGAGATTATGTGCGGACAAAGATGGAGAAGCGAATATGTGCAGTGTGAAGTGGACAGGTGATGATAACTACAACATGCCGCTTGACTTATGAGACACATACCAGTAGCATAGGGTCATATCGATGCCAGACAACTTGCTTGAGTGATCACAGTACTGGTACTCCCTAAAGTACCTACTACTATGCCCTAACTTGCTGGAGTAGAGTAGTAGAGTAGGACTCTGCTCTACTACTAGCATCGGAGGAGTAGTATCTTCTAATCTAAAATAGTTTCGAACATCAATGCCCGAGCATGGAACGACTATGAACCGTGCTAACTCCAATCCCCAGCAAACATTCGCTGGGAGACATAGCAGTGGCAAATGCCCGCGACGCAGTTACAGTACGTGTGTATGGCTTAAAAACAGGCCACCGTCGGCTGGAAATATGACGGTTACGTGGGATTTGCCAGGATTGAGCTCGTGCCGAACAATCGCTAGATATCATTACTAAAAAAAGGTTAAAACACCCGGGGCAATAACTTGCACCTGCTGACCACTAACAATGATACTAACATCCCGTCCAAAAAAAACAATGATACTAACATAGTTGTAAAATGGTCAAAGAACGTGTCTACGTGGTGTTTGAAATTATATGCAAAAAAATAGCAAGATGCCTGTGCATTGCACGGCACACCATCATCACCAACTCGTTTTTTCTCTACTCCTACTCCTACTCCTATAAAAAACTCAGTTGGTGATGATGGAGGCGAGGAGGCGTGTTCAGCCGGGCGTGCAGCGGACGGCCAGTACTATTCGATTTGTTATAAAAAACAAAGAAGAGTAGTAGAGATAGAGATAAGAGTAGAGATAGAGACTTAGGGAGGAGCACGAGGTTGTGGGAGATAAGGATGAATGAGGCAAGGCCTTATCTGTAAATGTGGAGAGAGGTGAGGGTATCTTTTGTAAAGTTGTCATAGTTGGCTTTCTATTCGTCAGATATAGATCGGACGGTCTATATTACAAGATGGTAGGCACACCATCATCACCAACTCGGTTTTCTATAAGAGTAGAGACTAGGGAGTACTAGTAAGGACACCATCTACTGCTTCGTGTGCTACTCCTGCGCTCCATTCGACAGCCGCAACGTCCCCTACAGCCACTCCCTCCTGCGCTCCATTCGGCGGGCGCTGTTGAAATTTGGGGAGCACACTCTCGAGACTGCTGACAGCCACGACTTCACCGATGATGACTTCTTCCCCGACCTCGGCAACCTCTTCCTCAATGACATGGGCGACAACCTCAACGCCAACGGTGCTGCTCCCGTTGCACCGTATGTGTTTCTGTCCTTCCTATTCGAAATCATGGTAGAATTCATGTTTCTACTTTGTATCCTACTACTATGCTAGTCCACATGATTAGTTTCATCTATGTTATAGCCGTCATGATTTATTTTGTGTTTATTCGGATTAAATCTCGTAGTAACTTGCTCATATATTCAACTGGAACAACGTCCCCTACAGCCACTCCCGTTTCATGGACGTCCTGGTCGATGAATCCAAGGAGCCCTTCGCCTACTGCTATGAGTGCCCGATGCCGTCTTGGGGCTCGCCGGTGGACATGGTGCATCACCTCACGGAAGTGTGCATCGGTCACTACTGGCCCTTGGCGGAGAACATCAAGTACGAGACGTGCTACCCATTCACCATGCCAGAGTCATTGGAGGATCACCGCCGCCTGCTAGTCTCGGAGGAGGACGACAGCGTCTTCCTCTTGACTGTGGGCACCGGCGAGGCCCGCACAGGCCGCCGCCCCGTCTCTATAGTGTGCGTCAGGGGCGACGCCACTGGCGCTGACACTGACACGAGGATGATGTATGGGTGCATGCTCAATGTTACTACCCCTTCGGTTAACATACTTGGACTCTGCAGAGCTGGGACCTTCCCGCCGATGTGGACATGGAAAACCCATGGTATTATTTACCCGCCAACGCGGTGCATGGGGACTCCAAGGAGGTTCACTTGGACATACGCATTATCTAGTTAAATGTTGATCATTAGTCTTCGCTCAATTTAATCTGCTATTTAAGCATGTGGAGACTTCCATGCATGATCTTGCTCTATTGGAGTATCGCGCATGAATAAAAGTGTATCCGTTTATAGTTTAGTCTAGAATCTCCCATGTATGAACTTTTACTACAGTACTAGCGAAAGACTTACTATGAACCATTTCTTATATCTCCTCTGCCCCTTCCAAGTCATCCTGATTTAATCATTCCGTCTAGGTGTATAAGGGCATGGTTAATACTTAATAGTATAGCCAACGGTTGACTACAAGAAAGTGCCATGTCATCTGTAGCCAACATGTATAACAATCGATACTCGAAAACTAATTCTTAAAGATCATTTCTTGCAAATCACAATAAGTGTTATTTCTTCACAAGTTTTTGATGCAGGTTGAACAGCTGAACGCTTTTGTTTGCAAAAGATACCTTTTTATCCATTTCACCCGCATGTTTGTGAGCTCTAGAGATGAAATAATATCCGAAGAAACCTATCGATACCCATTACACATGAGATGACCCCCACATCCTTTGTGAAAATAAACAACTCCCCAATTAATGCATTTCACTCTTCCGTGCAACGCACGGGCACCTTACTACTATAGATTAGTATAACCAAAAATTGAACTAACATTATATATAGTATGATAAATGCTGATGCATGTCACCTAAAATTGTATCATTGAAAACTATGTTTAAATACGAATCCAATGATATGGTTTTTGTTGACATGCACTAACATTTTGTCAGTTAAATCTTCAGTCAAATTCAATGGGGGACTAATAAACCACGACCGATGTAGTACAAGTGTAGAGGGCGGCACTGCATGGGAGTCTCACCCCGCTCGTGGCGCAGCAGTAAAGCCTTCATATCACAAAACCCAACCACTGCCAGTAATAAGTGGCCTGGTAAAATAAACGGACAAGCAACCATAACATCCCTCCGTCTTTTTTTCATTTCATCTCTCTGCATTTACTTTCTCCGGTTCATCTCGCACACTCAATCCCTAGCTACTACTCCTAGGGCCAGTTCTTTTGGCGGCTTAAAAAATAAGCCGTCTCTTCCCCAGCTTTTCCCATAAGACTAGTCACAGTGGAGAGTAACATTAAGGCGCCTCACTCATTTATTTGGGCTTCTAAACTACTACTAGTACTCCCTTCATTTTTATATACAAGGCCACAAACTCAAATTACAGGTACCAAGATAAAAATCAATGTGTGCTTTACAAGTCAATTTATTTTCTCGTTTACCGCGTTAATTAATAGGGTGCATGCACATTAGAAGAAATCGAGTGGCCGTGAGAGAGTAACTAGATGAGTTTGTCATTATCATCCACTACATGCATGCCAGTAATTAAGCCATGGGTTAGTAGTATGAGGAAACATCATTAATATTTGTCTCGATTATTGTAGGTGGCCTTGTATTTTTTATAGTGGCCTGGTTTATTCGTCACCATTGTAATTTGTGGTAAATTTTGACCAAAGATTTAACTGATAAAATGTTAGTGCAGGTGACATCACAAAAATTTAGTTAAATTTATGATCAAAATTTGACACAGATTACAATGGGGACCAATAAACCAGTACAGAGCTAGTTGTAATGGGATTACTACTAATCTAGAAGCGTAAACAAACTGGCCCCTGGTACTCCTACTAGTAGTACTAGTACTCAAGTAGGAATTCCAATTGCACTGCACAACTTGTTAGGCAAAAAATTGTAGGAAGCGGTTAGGGAATTTGCTTGCCTTTCCGACCAGTGAGATACTCCGTACAAAGTACGATAGAGAAATAACCACAGAGAAGGAAGCAAAAATTAAACAATGAAACGAGTATTTTTGCATTTGTTTTGCATTGAATCGTTTCACAAGCTTGACTAGTGCTGTTTTTCTACTTTTACAAAAACTGCATCGTAATGTTAAAACATGCATTTGCCCGTACATAAGTAATAGTAGTACTCCCTCCGTCTAGGTGTATAAAGTCTTCCCTCCTTCTTGGTCACGGTGCACAACCAAAGATGACTTATTCACCTGGACGGAGGGAGTAGCACAGTCTGCAAGCATATATAGAGAGAGACGTGTAGTGCGATAGTATATAGTACTAAAGTTTTTGTGCTGTATGCACCTACTTACAAAATGCGTACGGATACACAAGGTTTCCAAACGTTCCCTCTTACATACTTAATTAAGGACGCTAATAATTCCCGAACCTTCCGGATTTATCATTTGCGTCCCAAAACTAATGAGATCACCTTACGAAACTAAATTATACTCCTACTAAAAGCCACAACACTCGCAGGAGCGCTTGCAGCGCGCCACGAGTGCCCTGGTAGGTGGCCGTTTCCCAGTGCGCCGACACAACGCCTCTTCCTCAGCCTCGCAACTTGCGAGGTGCTGATTGGCAGCTTGCCGGCGGGCGAGCGCGATCTCACCGGTGTGGTGATCCGGCGCCAGTAGGTACTCCTCCTCGCTGGAAGCGTGCACCCGGTCCATGTACCGCCAAGCGTAGATGAGGCGCTTGGGCCCGACTGCACTCAGGGCTTTGGCATGGGCGTCCTCCGCCACCCTCACGACCCTTGCACGAGCCTTCTGCCAAAGAGTCAATTGCCTGACTCTCTCGGACGCGACATAGACCTGCCCGGCTGCTTGCCCCACAGCGCGCTTCTCTTCCTTGGCCTTCTTCTCCACCTCTATTTTGGCGTGCTCTGCCGGCGGCAAAGCCTCCCACATGGCGACATCCATTTCTTTCCAAAGCTCCTCAAGGCTGGGGGGCTCGACGGGTGGTGCGACGTTCTCCTCGTAGCAGGGAGCTGACATGTCGTCCAACCCGTGTGCTGATGAGATTAGGAACGCCGACGCGTCACGGCGAGGAGTGGAACACCGACGCGTCCTCCTCGATTAGTAGCGGCGAGGAACGGAAAGACGACGCATGACCGTTTGGGCGGTGCAGCGAGGGACGCCTAGGGCTTGGGAGGGGCGATGCCATGGTGGTTGACGTGAGAGGGAGGGGGAGGAGATAGCAATGAACGTGAGCGTTCTTCCGAATGCCATGGGAGGCGCAATATTTATAGCGAGCAATGGCACACCTACATAAGATATGGACTGAGCTGCACTGACTTAATTGCAGGTCCAGTTGCATCACTGACATGTGGGCCAGACCCCTGTTGGGCCCATATGTAAGTGACCCAATGCACCTGCAGTTAAGTAACTGAAGCACCGTCCCGGAAGATATGTTGCGCGATTAACGTAATAACTACGTGGGCATATTTGTTGGAGTAAATTAAGGGGGAGGGAGGGGGTGGAAATATTGCTGGTCACAACGGATTGTATGAGTGTGGGGGGAGGAGAGTCATGCATGCAGATTTTTTCCACACTGGGTGGAGTGGTGGGACCGCCGGAGGGAGAAGGAGAGTCTGGCAGGCATATTGTTTCCACACATGGAGAGGAAAAGATTTGGAGACGAACGGGCTTGCTGCAGGTACGGGGAACAGTGCATAATAAGTCATCTTGCATGCCGGGCTAGGTATAGTCTCAAGTCATTAAAAACATACACGCCCCACACATGTTCATATTTCAAGGTGCACTAAATTATTGCATGCGATGATTAAGGCTGGCCATAATGGTGGTATCTTAGCTGGTATCATGCACATGGGAATAGCAAACATGCTGATGTGGCAAAGAATTAAAGAAGAGAGGGGGGTTAGAGTAACTAGTGTTCATGCATGCATTGGTAAACACATTTTTTTGTGAAGAACGACAACATTAGTTGAGTACTTTTGCAGACTACAAAAACTATTCCACCACCTCTATCTTGCTAAGAGTAGGTGAAATTTTTGAATCGAGCCCGTTAAACTAGTAGAAGGGAGGTAGTAGTACTCTAATAACTAACCTTGTTGTGATGACAAGATAGGACATGGCACACACCTGGACGGAGGAACTAGTATGCATTGTGCATTTAAGTTTTGTCTGAAGTCCATGTACCTCTACTTTGACCAAACTTATAGAAAAATGTATCAACATTCACAATGTCAAATCAATATTTTTATACTCATTATAAAGCATAGTTCTTATACTCATTATAATCAGTATTGTAGATATTGATATTTTTAGTATAAATTTGGTCAAACACTTTGCAAATGGTTGACGGGAGTAAAAAGGACCAGAGGGAGTATCATGCATGCGGAGTAGGCAAAAAAATGCTCAGTTATAGCCGGTTGAAGTCTCAAAGGGTGCGACCGCGCAAGGGAGGCGAAGGTCGTGGGAGGTGTGACGGTTGACAAAATTAAGTGAAGTTACATCCACACGCCGGCATGGCGTGCGAACAGGCAAAAGCTATACCATCAGGCCTACGATATGGGTCTAGTAGACATGACATCTAGTGGGTCCCGCATAGTTCTTGAGAACTCTTTGGGGGCTTCCAGCTATTTATCCACTGGGCAAGCCAGCAACCCCATGCCGTTCGCACGCCCTACTCGTCCCCGTCTTGTACTTTACAACAGTTCACTCCCAGTCGTCCTGTCCTTTCACATTAGTTTGCTCCCAGTTTTTTTGCGGGGTACAACAGTTCAACTTCTCCTAACCGTCCTCCAAAATCCATGGCCTCCCAAATCTCCATGGTCGCCGCCGAGTACCAGGTTAGAGCCATCACCGGCGATGAGTTCATCGTCATCTACACACATGGATCCGCGACGGTGAAAGCATGGCTTGCTCGCTTCCTAAGCATGTTCAACAGTTCAGTGGATGAGTGGGTCGCTGGGCTAGATGTTGAGTACACCACAGTCCTGGAAAGAGAGAAGATTCTAAAGGAGGCAGAGAGGTCGCCGTGATCCAGGTTTTCGTACATAACATTTTCTTGGTCTACCACATATGCCATGCCGACGTTGAGTGCCAGGATTTTAAGAACTTCCTCAAGGACGAAAGAGTGATATTCGTTACTGTAGACTTTAGGAACGACAGGGATGTCCTGCGTCGGATAGGTCTCGTTGTAGGCTAGCCCTTCGATCTCCACAAGGCAAGCCTGGTGTCCTCCTCTCAGCCTTCAATGCTAACCCCGGCAACAGCCATGATTGATCCTTCGTACGCTAAACTGAAGAAACCTCATCACGAGTTTCATCATGCATGGGAGTCGAAGACATTAGATGAAGATCACATCAGGTATGCAGCAATGGATGCCTACCTTTGTTCAAATATCTACAAGGGTTGGATGAAGAAGCAGAGCCCAGTGTCCGGTTCAAGCAAAGAAGCGTCGGTGAAGAGGAAGAGGGACGAGGACGAAGTCGAGGACGTGGACTCGGACTCTGAGTAGGTGGCAATGCCGTCGCTCATGCTGGTTCTACTGCAGTGTCAAGTGGACTAGTTGCTTAGTTTATTTTCAAGGGTGTGTTGTGCTAAGGCCCCAGCAGAACTATGTTTATGTTCTTTCTCGTTATTTGAACTATTTAGTACGTACAGTAGTACTATTACTATGTCTTACTACTGTTCTTCTTGCAGTTGGTACTACTACTCGTATCTTCATGTTCCCACTGTACTTAATACGTTCGTACTAGTAGTATAATTTGGGTCAGTCGATTTGTGAAAGAAGTTCGACAGAGCGAAGGAAGAAGACGGCAGAAGAGGTGGAATAAGCCCTTCTAGCCATCCATGTTGCATCAAACGGCTCACAAGAGTCGACTGACCCAAATTGCTCCTTTAGATTGCAGGATCCACGTGGCATTCAAGGTCTCAAAGGTAGATTCCGCGTCCGCACCCGGTTTGCTGGCTCGACGTGCGCGCGATTGGCTTCCGCCGCCACAGCCACCATGCGCGCCTCCTCCGCACGGGCGGAGATGACAATGACACGCTAGTTCCTCCTTGCCAGCGTGCTGGAGCACACGCTCGTCCTCCTCTTTGTACGCTGCGTGCATAGATGCGGCTCCACCAGCTGCTCGCGTGCTTTGCAGCGCGGCGGCATCGCGAGGAGGGACTGCAGACGACATGAGCGGGCGAGCCTTCAGCTTCATGGCACAGGGATGGCGGCGACACGGCGGTGATGGGAGAGAAATTGTTGGCCGGAGCAGGCGGGCGCCGGCATGCGCAATGGCGGCGGCGGCATATTGACGAGTGCGTGTATGGGAGCTTACTTTAGTTTTATATAGGGTTGGTCAAACTTAAAAGAAAACCGCACTAGTACACGTAAACATTAGACTTAGGCAGAACTTTTATTAGTTAGTACCACAACCACGATACGGAATCCTGTGCAAGCACGTGAACCGCAGCCGCCCGGACGATCGAACGGTGCGTCACCGTGTCGCGCTTGAAAGACATCCACCGAACCTTTTTGTGTGTGTGAAAACAATCCCCGAATATTTCTCAACATTTTTTTCCTGGAAAAGTTCTTGACGCTACAATATTTCCATACATTTGAATTTAGCTCCAGTTCGTGTTTATTTGGATTTCGACATTTTAGGTGCGCCCTAGTTTTTCTTAATACTGATTTTGTGTGTGTGACTGAGAGAGAACATGTGTATATGTCCATATTTGTGTTGTGGTGGAAGGGCAATGTGGAGACGGTGTGCGTGTGATACAGACATAGAGAGGTGTGAATGTGCAAACGATCATGCATGAGTGAGACATAGACATATGCCGATACGTTGTGTATACATGACAGAACAGTCTTCTAGTTTACTTGTGTGTGTGTGTGTGTGAGAGAGAGAGAGAGAGAGAGAGGAGCATCCGTAACACAACAACCATCTCTCTCGATTCGTCCGTCCCTCGCACGATCGCATGTAATACATGCATCAACATGCACATTTTGACATCCTCACCCGGCCCCTGCCCACCTCAAGGCCCGCACAATCTCTTCGTGAATACCCATTTCTCTCCTTAGGTTTGTTTTCTCTCAATATCTGACACACACACACACACACACACACACACACACACACACACATCACAACACACACACACACCCTCCCCCGAGCACACAATTCATCCCCATCCAAGGTTATGTGGCGACCACTCTCGCTTGTGCTTCTTTGCACCCCAACATGCACAACACCTCAATCTTCAAAGATGGCATTGAGGAGATCAAAGACGGCGACCACACCACGCTAGAGAATGCGGGGCCATTTGGAAGCAGGATGATGTGACGACGGCTGACTGATTCCTCCCCCACCCTCTCTCTCTCGCGCAAAAAATTACCAATCCCTCTCTCCCCCGCACAATATTAACAGTCCCTCAACCCACAAGATCCTTCCCCTCTCGTCCATGTTTTTCCAGCTCTCTCATCAAACATGTTGTCTATTCTCCTTCCACGTATACAGAATCCGGATGCACACGCATCTCACGTATAATCTTTCTCACAGACATAACTTCTTTCTCTCTCTTTCTCTCTCTATCTCTATCTCTCTGTCTCGTTAGGTTTGTCTCCTACTCTCTCGTCCACATACATACAATCTTTCCCGCCCTATCTACTCCATCTTCGCAAGCTCTCTGTGCACGTTTCATTCACACATTGGGATATGTTCAAAATGTTGCTTCTATAATGGCTAATGTAGAGTTATGGTTGGTTTTGTTGCATCCTACAAAGTAATAACTATGAAATGCATTTAGATTCTCATTTGATTGGGATTATGTGAGTTTGAGCATGTTGTGAAGTACTATAGACCTTGTATACATCTTGGGATTCTTGTAACTATTGAATTGTATAGACCATTACATTCGAAGTCAATAGCTAATATATTTATTTCACAATTTCAACAAATGATTAGTTCACTACAAACTAAGAAAACAAATGTGTACTCCCTCCGTTTTTATTTAAGTCCGCGTATTAGCATTGGTCAAAGTCAAGTTTTGTAAACTCTCAGAAAGCTTATAACAAAAAATATTAACATATACAATAACAAATAAATACCATTAGATTCATTATTGAATGTACTTTCACATCATACATATTTGTTATGGTAAATGTTTATATTTTTCTATAAACTTGGTCAAACTTTAGGAAGTTTGACTTCGGTCAAACCTAATATGCAAAGTTTACTAGTACTACTCGCTAGTTGCTTAGCCGAATCACTCCACACGCCACACAGGGAGTTCAGTGTCACAAAATTTTGAGGTCGGCGGGAAAATCTCCCGCGACCCTGATTCGAGCAGTGGGAAGTTACCATCATAGCCTTCGGAATAGGCCTACGGATGACCCTTGGTAGGGGGCTGTTTTCGTAACTTTAGGTTCACCCTACCCAGCCAACCCCACCCCGGCACCCAGAGTAGTACACCTGAATACTCCCCATTTTCTATCCCCACCGCAAAATAGACTTCTCCACGACACCGCAGCCTTCGTGCTCCTTCCCTTCTACATCGGCGCACTCGTCCACCGTAACGCATCTGCCTCATCGACGACCTCAGACGCCGCACTGGAGCCGGTCCACCGTCGTCGTCGTATACGGAGCCTCTTCCCCAGCACCGTCTTCCACGGTCTCGCATCTGCTTCTCGGAAGCGGACGCCAAGCGTAGAAGCACCACCGTCGTGGACAATGAACTGACTCCCGTTGCCGACCATGACTTACAGAGGCCGCCTCGACCATTGTTCTCCTCCTTGATTGGTAATGTGTGTATTGAATCACTTAGCAGTACATGTGCAGTTCCAATTTTGTTCATACCTACCCTTCAAATTTCCTGGGTGCTATTGTTCTCGTAAAAGTAATTGGCTATAACCTCCATTGTCCAACAAAATATCAGCTTGTAATTGTGCATCGCTCCTGAATCACGTTGTGCTTGGGTAGGTTTTTCATCTGCAACCAATAGTGTGGCAAATGATGGAAAGTTTTTTGGAACTAGCAAGATGCCCATGCGTTGCACGCATCAAGATGCATTTGTATGAGTAGTTTATCTTGTGGGAGAAAAGGATGAACGAGGGAAGGCCTTAGTTGCAAATCTGGAGAGGGGTATGGGTATCTTTTTGCAAAATTCCCATTGTTTTCTTCCTATCTGTCAGATATAAATCAGACGGCCTATATTGCAGGATGGCAGGCACACCATCATCACCAACTCTGTTTTTTATAAGAAAAAAGTATATAGAGAAAAAAAGTTGATAATAGAGAAGTAGAGATAAATATTAAATATAAAATAAATATAATAGTAGAGAAGAGAGTAGAGATAGCAGAGATGTCGGGAAAGGATCGCGCGCGCGCGAGAAAAAGCGGCCGGGCGTGCGCTAGTTTTGGCGCGCAGCGTCCGACGCGCTTTATAAAATCTAGCACCCTCACACCGCTCTGTGCCTTGCCACCGCCCTCTCCCTGCTATGTGCCTCGCCACCAGTCTCTCCCCGCTCTTTCTCGCCTCGCCGCTGCTGCACCACCATGCCACCGCATCACCGGGAAACTTGGGGATACCGCGGCATCCACGCACGCCCCTCCGGCAGCTTCTCCGCCAAGATCCGGTTCCGCAGGATGCGCCTCGGCCTCGACAATTTCGACACTGCCAACGAGGCCGCCCACGCGTACGAGGTAGCGGCGTGGCGCCTTCGGTGGCCTTATAGAACATTGAACTTCCCCAACGTGCCAACGCGGGAGCGGGCGCAGGAGCTCACGCCTCTGCCGTGGCTTAGCACCAACGAGGATCATCGCGACAACCGGAGGCGGGAGCACCGTCTCATCATCGCCGAGATGGATGAGGAAGCCATGGCGCTATGGCGCCAATGCTTCCCGCAGGACATCATCAACGAGTGCGAGTTCTACGTGCAAAGGAGGGCGGAGAGGGATAAGAGGAGGGCGGAGCAAGCCGCCTATTGCGAGGACAAGCGTAGGCGAAAAACGGACGCTCAATTCAACATGAGGGTAGTGTCGGTGTCAAAACCGGCGGATCTCGGGTAGGGGGTCCCGATCTGCGTGTCAAGGCTGATGGTAACAAGAAGTAAGGGACACCGATGTTTACCCAGGTTTGGGCCCTCTCGATGGAGGTAAAACCCTACTTCCTGCTTATTAATATTGATGATATGGGTAGTACAAGAGTAGATCTACCACGAGATTGTAGAGGCTAAAACCCTAGGAGCTAGCCTATGATGGTATGAATGTAATTGTGATCGGCCTTCTAAGGACCAACCTCTCCGGTTTATATAGACATCGGAGAGGGCTAGGGTTTACATGGAGTCGGTTACAAGGAAGGTAATATAATATCCGGATCGCCAAACTTGCCTCCCACGCCAAGGAAAGTCCCATCCGGACACGGGCCGAAGTCTTGAGTCTTGTATCTTCACGCTTCAATAGTCCGGACGTTGTACACAGTCCGGCAGTCCGGATACCACCTAATCCAGGACTCCCTCAGCTAGGAGCAGCGTCGCCCTGGGAATCCAACGATGATCGGTATCTTCACGCCTACAGTCAGACGTCCAAGGAGGACATCACCAAGGAGGACTCGGACGACGAGTAGTTGAATTATCTATTTTTTTATCTATCAATGCCGAGAACTATCCTCTACTCTCTAGTCTCTCTACTTCTCGATCTCAGCACTGTAAACACATTTTTAAAGCGCCGCGCATTGCAATTCTGTTGGAGATGCTCTAAGATGACAGACGAGTGCTTTAATGTTGCCCACAAGATGCACGAGTATTACTAGTAGTATATTTTTCTTGTCATGTTGAGATTTTAAAACCACGAGTGCGAACAAGTAGCAACGAAGACCAAACACGGGATATTGGGGACATCTTCAAGGAGCGTGGCAAGTTAAAGAGGAGCTGCACCGAACCTGTAAAACGAGCTTTGGTAAGTAACACCCTTTCAATTACTTTCGTTTAGCCTCGTGTACTTCGATGTGTATATGTTGTAGTTTCTGTTTCTCTTAAGGCTCGTGTTCTTCCATGTGTAATAAGAAGAGTCTTAATCGTCCTAATGCTTTCGTTTTTAGCTTGATGTAGGAAGTGCATGTTCTCACCTTGTAGTATGTTTTTATATTATTTTTCCTTTTGAATTCACTTCTCCGAGTTCTGTTTATCTGGCTTCTACTAAATGGATCTGGCTTCTAGCAAATTATATAGTCTGGCTGTCCAAGGACCCCTTAATCCAGGACTCCCTCAGTAGCCCCTGAACCAGGCTTCAATGACGATGAGTCCGGCATGCATTGCAAGGCGGGTTCCTCCTCCGAATACTCCAAAGTACCTGTTATGACGAATAGTGTCCGGTCTCTAATCAATGTTGTTCTCCTCGGCTTCAGCGCCTCAGTAATGACCATCTCCACGTGTCGAGCGAATGCGAGGAGTCAAGGTATTTTTGCATTTGCCACCTCGATCCTCCGGGCCAACTGTCTATTTGAAGGGACAGAGATTCTCAGATCCAAACCTCACTCTCCTCCCTTGAGCTAGAATCCTAGAGCGCTTCGCGAAAAGCCATGGCCGGCCATCGCAGCTCTTCTGCTTGCCCTCCTCGCTCTAAGTCGGGGGATTGGGGAGAGTGCTCAGTTCCTCACAGCCGCTTGGTGAAGTTACAAACTCAAGGGTTTCTTCCACCGGCATTCATGGTCTCCGTCCGAGCTGGAATAGCTACTTGCGACGGAGGGGAACAAGCTGAGGGATCTCCCAACCCGTCTTTGGAAGAGCGAATATGCCTCATCTCGCATCTGCTGAGGGGCGTCAAGTTTCCTATCCACCCGTTTCTCCGCGGGCTCCTGGAGTTCTATGGCCTCCAGTTACACAATCTTACCCCAGCTTCCATTCTGCACATAGCGGGGTATGTTGCCCTATGCGAGCTGTTTTTAGGCTGCGAACCACACTTTGGATTATGGAGGAAGCTGTTCTGCCTCGTCCCCCGCACCCAGGGGGAGTCCCTGTATCAAGTGGGCGGGGCCGAAGTATGGCGCATTGCCGAGACCGGATACCTGTCCGGCACTCCTGAGAATGCACCAGAAAACTGGCCTTCAGAGTGGTTCTATATAAATGACGTTCCCCTTCCGGATCCAGTCCGGAGGGGTCTCCCCAAGTTCAGCAACACCCCACCGAAGGCACACCTAAGCTGGCATCCCCGGGGCCCTCAAGAAGAGGACACAAGGGAGATATTCCTCCTGATGAACAGGATAAAGTTGCTGGCCAAGTCCGGACTGACGATTGTTGAGGTCATGGCAATATGCATAAAGCGAGGAGTGCAGCCGCTTCAATATCGGGGGAAGCCCATGTGGCATTACAACGGGGAAGATGACGCCACCCGATGTGGTTGTAAGGGTCCGGACTCCGCTGCCGGTTTGGCAAGGATTTTGTACGATTTGTACAAAGGAGAAGAGGAGGAGTTCCTTCGTATAAAAACGCGGGACGGATTCTCCATGTACAACCCCCTAGAGTGGGTAAGTTGCCATTCTTTTCCCAGTTTCATTTACTCTATCGTACTTCTGCTATGATTACTTGCATCAATGACTCTGAGCAGGAACTAAGGAGGATCGTGGAAGGAATCTTCAGCCCCTCCCCGCAACCAGAGGACCCTGGAAGGGCCCTAGATCTGGGACTCAAAGTAGATCCGTATATTACCGTGGAGCTTGTCAACGGAGTATTTTATCAGGCGAGCTGGGACGGCGCCCTAGTGGCCATTACGGCCGACTCCCCTGGACTGCTTCCTACGTCGTGTGTAAGCTGAGCTAAAAAACCCTATCCTCCGAAGAGGACTTTCTCCAGGTATTGTAGTTTACCTTTGAGGCGTCGCTCTATGTGCAGAAACGACGGCCGGGGCGTGGTGCCGAGCCCTTAGGGACTCGTCAACCACGGGAGTCCGGATCGGGCAGGCTCAAGAGGAAGGTGGTGCGGGCTGACACACTGCTGTAGAGGTAAAGTCATAGCCTGTCTCGCTGTCATAGAATTTGAAATATGACAGCGGCCTTTGTGTCTGGCAGGAAGAGGAATAACCGGGCTATATCGGGAAACCCCACCAACCACGCCTCCAGCAGCTGGGTTCTCGAACCGGCTTCGAGGGTGGAGGTGGATGCGGGGCCAGCACCGCATAGCTCCCCGACGGAGGGTGCGGATATGTGCTCGGCCACGAACTCCGAAGTGGAGAGCGCCATGAACCACCGGCGCAGGAGGGCCGTGCTCCAGCACAACATCTTTTCCGAAGAGGCTTTTAATGCCTTCAATTCGGCGGACGCATATGTCCGAGCCGCTCGAGGCGGGCTTGCCCAAGCGACAAGCCAGTATACCAACGACATACGGGTAAGAGATTTTGATAAGTATGCCTAGCAGTAGCCCCTAAGACTTAGAATAGTTGGGACAACTGTTTGAAGGATCAATATACCCACAGGTCCTTGTGGACAAGAATGAACAATTGGCGTGGGAGCTGGAGGCCTGCAAGGCCCAATTATCCGATGCGGTAGCCAAGTTAGAGGGATCCTGAAAGGCCCCTGGCGGTAATATTTGTCTCCATTATACACAAATGCGCTAGTTAATAGATAGCTGGTGCGGTTGGTCTAACCGTAAGTTCTGCAGACAATCCTGGAGTGAATCCGGATGGCACACTGGGTGACGACTCGCATCTCCAATGGAAACTAAAGGCCGGTGAGCGCATCCTTACGCAGGTGACGCAAGAGAAGAACAAGATTCATGATGCCAATATTCGTCTGGACGTGGAATTAAAGGACGTCCGCGCACAACTGGCAGACTCCACGAAGGAGAACAAAAAGCTTCGATGCAGCATTTATGGTAAGAGCTCAAGCGAACTGTTTGATAGTTCGGCGAGGAAGTTTATTAAAAAGATTTTTCCTTGCAGGAATGTTAACGGGTCGCCCTGAAGAGGAGATGCCCTCATCTGCAGGTGATTTGCTGCAAGAACTGTCACAGATGCATGAACGTGCTCGGCAGGTGATGCATGGCGTTGCTCAGGCCCTGTGGCCATCAAGCCTTTTGACGAATGGCATGGGGGAGCTTGTGGACCTGCTTCAAGGAGCCCGACGGCACTTCCGTCTGTGGAAGATATCAGCCTGCCGGCAAGGAGCAAGAGAAGCCTGGGCAATGGTGAAGACGCGCTACACCAAGTTGGACCCGAACCATATGGCCGAAGTGGGACCGGCGGGGCCCGATGGGCAAGAAATTCCTGTGAGCCTGGTATATGACCAGGTGGCGTTAGCCGCTAAGTATTCTCAGCGGGATTGTAGGCTAGATAGCCTGTTAGATGATATAGAGGAGGAATACAATCAGTCTCAGTGAGTGTGTAATTTAATTGGCATAAGTAGCCTCTAGACGGATTGAAATCATTTGTCATGGCGGAACTTTTCGCTTCAGCCCCCGGATCCTATAGTCCGGGGTGTGTCTGAATACCCGCTCGGTTATATAAAAACCGGGGTATGCGTGGAGACCAGGTGTAGGGGTCATAGGTGCTTGAACAGACAAGTACCCAACTAGTTATGTTATATTGCATGGATAGCAAGAAACATCTTCCAGGGAGAATAGTTCCGTTAGGGGTTCCTTTCCCTAGGTATCCATGTGTCGATGCACATGTACGGATGGCGCGCGGTGGCACAGGATACAAAGCTTCTGGGGTTCTTTGTTGTGACCAACGAATACATCCTTTGTTCACCGATCGAATATTCTCTTAAGGAAACTAGCTTTCGGCTTCACCCAGTCTGAGGTACACATCCGGCTCAACCGGCAGTAACAATCGCAGAGGTGCTCCCCTTATGCCCTAGCCGAATTAACGGGAATGTAGGGCATAAACACAAGAGCCAGGCAACCCAGCTTGGCCACATCTTAAGTCATATCGATGCATATAATGGTGAAGAAAAGGCACATATGGAAAAAGAACGCATATGTGATGGGCAAAAAGCCATTAAAGTAATTATGTCTAGCTTCCGAATAGGAAGCCCCCAGATACAGCTTGCACACATGGTACGGCCGGGATACTCCGGAAATCCGCATTGTATTAAACACCTTGTGGGATAGGAAAGAGGGTCGAGAAAGGGGAGGAATGGAGGTGGAGCATAATTAAAAAGGAGGGGTGAGGAGACAACACTTCGTTCGGCGTTAGGCGTAGAATCTCCGGAGTCTAGACGCGTTCCATGGGTTCGGCTCAAGTCTGTTATTAGATGTGTTACGTAGGTGGTACGCTCCTCTGATGAGAACTTTGTCTATGACAAAGGGGCCTTCCCATCTGGGTTTGAGTTTGTCCTTCTTCTTCTCCGGTAGGCGTAGAACGAGCTCGCCAATATTGTAGGTTTTGGCCCGCACTTCTTGGCTTTGATATCGCCGAGCCTGCTGCTGATAGAATGCGGAACGGGCTTTTGCGACATCACGCTCCTCCTCCAGGGCATCCAAGTCATCCTGCCGATCTAACTCGGCTTCCTTCTCTTCGTACATGCGTACGCGTGGCGAATCATGTATTATGTCGCAGGGTAGTACTGCTTCCGCGTCGTACACCATAAAAATGGTGTGTATCCGGTGGTTCGATTCAGTGTGGTCCGCAGCCCCCAGAGTACGGAGTCGAGCTCCTCTACCCAGTGTGTATCCGATTCTGTTAAACATCACACTAGTCTGGGTTTGATGCCGATCATAATGAGACCGTTTGCCCATTCGACCTGGCCGTTTGTTTGAGGGTGGTAGATGGAAGTGTAGTCGAGCTTAATGCCCATTTTGCCGCACCAAGTTTTCACTTCATCAGCTGTGAAATTTGAGCCATTATTAGTGATGATGCTGTGGGGGACACCGTATCGGTGTACGACCCCGGATACGAAGTCTATTACTGGTCCGGATTCGGCCATTTTAACTGGTTTGGCTTCGATCCATTTGGTGAATTTGTCCACCATGACCAATAAGTATTTTTTCTTATGGCTTCCCCCTTTAAGAGGTCCGACCATATCCAACCCCCAGACCGTGAAGGTCCAAGTTATGGGGATTGTTTGGAGAGCGGTAGGGGGCATATGACTCTGATTGGCGAAGAGCTGGCAGCCGACGCAACTTTGGACAAGGTCCTGCGCGTCTTCTCGGGCCATCGGCCAATAGAAGCCTGTATAGAAGGCTTTGCTGACTAGCGCTCGAGCTACGGCGTGGTGTCCGCCCAGTCCGGCATGGATTTCAGTCAGGAGTTTCCGCCCTTCCTCTTCAGAGATGCACCTTTGGAGCACTCCGGTCGCACTTTTCTTGTAGAGTTCCCCTTCGTGGACTTTGTAAGCTTTAGAGCACCGAACTATGCAACGTGCTTCATTTTGGTCTTCGGGGAGCTCCTGCCTATTTAGGTAGGCTAAGAAAGGCTCGGTCCACGGGGTGATTACGGCCACGATCTCGTGGGCCGAAGAAGTTATTTTGGTGGCAGAGCCTCCAATTATGTCTGATGGTTCGGGGTCTGGGGGTGTATTCGGATCCGTGCTGGTATTGCCGGACTCCCCTTCCCATAGTACGGATGGCTTGAACAACCTTTCCAGGAATATATTGGGTGGGACAGGGTCGCGTTTAGCGCCGATGCGGGCGAGGACGTCCGCCGCTTGGTTGTTTTCTCGAGCCACATGGTGGAATTCGAGCCCCTCGAACCGAGTTGACATTTTGAGGATGGCATTACGATAGGCCAGCATTTTTGGATCCTTGGCATCAAAGTCTCCATTTATTTGTGATATTGCGAGGTTCGAATCCCCGCGCACTTCCAGGTGTTGGATGCCCATAGAGACTGCCATCCGAAGACCATGCAACAGAGCCTCGTATTCGGCTGCATTGTTGGAGTCTATGTATAATATTTGTAGGACGTATTGGACCGTGTCCCCGGTGGGAGATGTCAGGACTACCCCTGCTCCCAGTCTGGCCAGCATTTTGGAGCCATCAAAGTGCATGATCCAGTTAGAGTATGCGCCGTACTCTTTAGGGAGTTCGGCTTCTGTCCATTCGGCGACAAAGTCAGCCAGTACTTGCAACTTGATGGCTCGCTGTGGTTTGTATATTATGTCGAATGGCAGGAGCTCGATAGCCCATTAGCGATCCGGCCAGTAGCGTCGCGATTATTAATTATGTCATTGAGTGGTACTTCAGAGGCCACGGTAATCGAACACTCTTGAAAGTAGTGTTTAGCTTCCGGGATGCCATGAAGACCGCGTATGCTATTTTTTTGATAGTGTGGGTATCGGGATTTGCATGGAGCGAGGACCGTGGATACGTAATAAACCGGCTTTTGAAGCGGGAATTTGTATCCGTGTACCTCTCGTTCGACGACGAGCACTGCGCTTACCACTTGATGTGTTGCAGCTATGTATAGTAGCATAGGTTCGCCGATATTTGGCGCTGTTAGGACTGGATTACTGGCCAATAAGGTCTTTATCTCATCGAGTCCGGCCGCGGCTGCTTCCGTCCATACAAAGTGTTCGGTGCGCCAAAGGAGGCGGTAAAGAGGCAATCCTTTTCTCCTAGCCTGGATATAAAGCGGCTCAAAGCGGCCACACATCCATCTAGCTTCTGGATGTGCTTGAGGTCTGTTGGTATAGCTAACTGTGACAGAGCTCGGATTTTTTCTGGATTCGCTTCGATTCCTCTATTGGAAGCAATGAAGCCCAGCAGCTTCCCAGAGGGGACACCGAAAATGCATTTTTCCAGATTCAACTTGATGTCGTATGTCCGGAGGTTATCGAATGTGAGCCTCAAGTCATCTATTAGGGTTTTGACGTGTCTAGTTTTTATGACCACGTCGTCCACATATGCTTCCACTGTTTTGCCGATTTGTTTTTCCAGGCATGTTTGAATCATGCGTTGATAGATTGCGCCGGCATTCTTGAGCCCGAAGGGCATAGTGTTGAAGCAAAAGGGGCCATATGGCGTTATAAAAGATGTTGCAGCTTGGTCAGACTCTGCCATCTTTATTTGATGGTATCCGGAGTATGCGTCGAGAAAACACAGCTAGTCGTGTCCAGCTGTGGCATCGATGATTTGATCGATGCGAGGGAGGGGAAAGGGATCCTTGGGGCAAGCCTTGTTGAGGTCTTTGAAGTCGACGCATAAGCGCCATGATTTGTCCTTTTTTGGTACCATTACCAAATTTGCCAGCCAATCCGGATGTTTAATATCTCTCATGAATCCGGCCTTGAGCAACTTGGCTAGCTCTTCTCCCATGGCTTGCCGTTTGGGTTTTGAAAACCGCCTTAGGGTCTGTTTGACCGATTTGTATCCCTTTAGTATATTGAGGCTGTGTTCGGCCAGCCGACGTGGGATGCCTGGCATATCTGAAGGGTGCCAGGCGAAAATGTCCCAATTCTCGTGTAAGAAATCTCGCAGTGCGACATCCATCACAGGGCTCAACTGTGTCCCAATGGATGCTGTCTTCGTGTAAGAAATCTCGTCTGCAGGTTTAAATGAGGTGGACTTGGGTCGTTTGTCGAGTATCACGTCGTCCCTGTCCACGGTGGCCCGCAGTGTCGTTAACTCTTCGGCTGCTAGGGCTTCAGATAATGCTTCCAGGGCTAGTGCTGCGGTTTTGTTTTTGGTGCGAAGTGCGACGTCCAGATCACTAGCTAGAGTGATGATTCCGTTAGGCCCGAGCATTTTAAGCTTCATGTACCCGTAATGGGGTACGGCTTGAAAGCTTGTAAACGCGTCCCGCCCTAGATGGGCGTGGTATCCGCTGCTGAAGGGAGCCACTTGGAATGTGATTTCTTCGGACCTATAATTCTCCGGGGTGCCGAATACCACATCGAGTGTGATTTTTCCCGCGCACCGCGCTTCCCGCGTAGGAATGATTCCCCTGAAGGTGGTACCACTTTGCTCAATGCGGCCTTTATCAATTTGCATTTTGTTGAGCGTTTCTTCATAGATCAAGTTTAACCCGCTTCCGCCGTCCATGAGTACTTTGGTGAGCCGAAAGCCATCCACGATTGGGCTAAGGACCAGAGCGGCCGGTGCCCGGACAGTCTGGAATCGAGGTTCATCACTGGCATTGAAAGTTATAGCAGTGTCATTCCAGGGGTTTATCTTTGCCACATGGCAGATTTCCGCAGAGCTTCGGTGAGCTCGCTTGCGCTGTTGTTCGAGGCAAAAGTCTCGAAGACTGTTAGTACCATATTGTGTCCACTGGCAGGATGTTGTTCCGCTTTATGGCTTACAAGAAGATCCTCGCCACTTTTTGCCACCCGCCGGAGTATCCAACATGCTCTAAGGCTATGAGTTGGTATTATATCCAGCGTACTGTGGAGCTTACATGTCCCGTCGAGCCATTCTTCCAATACGGATCCCCGCCCTGGGGTGGGCTTTGGTTTCTTGGGGATTGGATCGGACGTCCTACGAGAGTTCGTTCGTTTAGTTCGGACAAAGGTCTTGGTGAGAGCGATACCATCCCAAAATTCTGTTTGGGTCTTCCAAGCGCTCTCCATCGCACAGACTGGTGTACTATGGTTGCCAACTCCGCGAAATGTATTATTTTGCGGCGGCTTATAGCATTGAGGAGCCCTTCGTCCGTGCAGTTTTTGCAGAAGAGTGAGACCATGTCCTCCTCGCGGCAGTCCTTAACCTTGTTGAGCGCAAGGAGGAATCTGGCCCAGTAATGATGTACCGTCTCCTGGGGCTCTTGCCTGATGCGGGAGAGACAGTTTAAGTCCAAATAAGTGTTGTTAGCCGAACCCGGATTATGAGCCGATCTAACGCCCAAGGGCGCGGGCGGTTCCGAGCCCAACAGCCCGGAATCCGGAGTGCTACCCAATTCCTTCGTCCCAATGCCCGATCCTAAGTCCGGGACCTGGGGCAGGTTGTGCTCTGAGCAGATCTTTGGCTCCAGGAGTTCGGCTATCCGAACATAATTCGTCCTCAAGGTTGGGGGACGATCCGCGCGTGGTTCTTCCACAATCGCTATCTCATGGGTGGCTGGCGGGGATCTGATGTCCCTTCGGTCGGGTTTAAGCCGAATCCGGTCATAGTTCGTAGCGACTCCCAGAGCGGCGATGGAATCCAAGAGTTCATTAAAGGAGGAGAGCTCCATTGGATCCATCTGTTCGACAAGTTCCGAACCAACCCGAAGGTTATGATTGATGACCCGAGAGGCCATCGTCGGCTCTGTCGCCGACGGGGCGGCCATGATAAAGCCGCCGAGCCGGAGCGTCTGGCCTACAGCCAGAGCTCCCTCCGAAGTAATGTCGTCCTTGAAGATGAGTCGAGCCATCAAGCCTTGCGGCGACGTCACAGAGGAACTCTCAATGAAAGCACCAATGTCGGTGTCAAAACCGGCGGATCTCGGGTAGGGGGTTCCGATCTGTGCGTCAAGGCTGATGGTAACAAGAAGTAAGGGACACAGATGTTTACTCAGGTTCGGGCCCTCTCGATGGAGGTAAAACCCTACTTCTTGCTTGATTAATATTGATGATATGGGTAGTACAAGAGTAGATCTACCACGAGATTGTAGAGGCTAAAACCCTAGGAGCTAGCCTATGATGGTATGAATGTAATTGTGATCGGCCTTCTAAGGACCAACCTCTCCGGTTTATATAGACACCGGAGAGGGCTAGGGTTTACATGGAGTCGGTTACAAGGAAGGAAATATAATATCTGGATCGCCAAGCTTGCCTCCCACGCCAAGGAAAGTCCCATCCGGACACGGGCCGAAGTCTTGAGTCTTGTATCTTCACGCTTCAATAGTCCGGACGTTGTACATAGTCCGGCAGTCCGGATACCCCCTAATCCAGGACTCCCTCAGCTAGGAGCAGCGTCGCCCTGGGAATGCGACGAAGATCGGTATCTTCACACCTACAGTCAGATGTCGGAGGAGGACATCACCGAGGAGGAGTCGGACAACGAGTAGTTAAATTATCTATTTTTTTATCTACCAATGCTGAGAACTGTCCTCTACTCTCTAGTCTCTATACTTCTCGATCTCATCACTATAAACACTTTTTTGAAGCGCCGGGCGTTGCAATTCTGTTGGAGATGTTCTAAGATGGCAGACGAGTGCTTTAATGTTGCCCACAAGATGCACGAGTATTACTACTAGTATATTTTTCTTGTCATGTTGAGATTTTAAAACCAAGAGTGCGAACATGCAAAGTAGCAATGAAGACCAAGCACGGGATATTGGGGACATCTTCAAGGAGCGGCAAGTTAAAGAGGAGCTGCACCGAACCTGTAAAACGAGCTTTGGTAAGTAACACCCTTTCAATTACTTTCGTTTAGCCTCGTGTACTTCGATGTGTATATGTTGTAGTTTCTGTTTCTCTCAAGCCTCGTGTTCTTCGATGTGTAATAAGAAGAGTCTTAATCGTCCTAATGCTTTCGTTTTTAGCTTGATGTAGGAAGTGGGTGTTCTCACCTTGTAGTCTGTTTTTATATTATTTTTCCTTTTGAATTCACTTCTCCGAGTTCTGTTTATCTGGCTTCTACTAAATGGATCTGGGTTGCTCTAAGTATTGATCTAAAAAAGAAGTAACTTCATGTCAGGATGCAGTTCCTGCGAGGAGGGAAGTATGGTCAACCTCGAGATCATGTTTCTAAAATGAGGCTGGATTACACACAAGGTGCCAGTTCCCTAATGATGCTGGATTAGACACAAGGTGCAAATTCCCAGATGATGCTGGATTACACACAAGCCAGGTGGAGTCGGCAGATGTTCCTGTCCTCGTGGCTCTAGTAAAGGCTGAAAGAAAGCGTGCAAAAGCCCTTGAGAATGTAGCTGAGTTCTTGAAGAAGCGAAAAGAGCAATCAGATGCTCTCTTCACCCAAGCCAAAGAAGAGATGGAAGAAGCCAGAAATAAGCAGAGTCAGAGCAGGCCAGGCATCTCCTGCTATCTAAAACCGTTGTCAATACAAAATTTCCTTCATAATAGCTAGGTTCAAATGTTTATCTAGTCAGCATGCTTGTTGTGATGTCCGTGCATCTACTGATGTGGCACAAAATATTTTTTCCAGGTCATGTAATAACAGCAATTACTTTCCAAACAATAACAGACGAAGCATTGGACATGGTATAGTTCACGCGCAAGCCCGACATTCCAAGTTCAACTTCCACATCAAACTCATGTTCACAGATATCTGCACATTCATACATAATGTCCACAACCATGTTTCACTTCAAAGCCAAAAAAAATGTGTGGAGAGTTATAAATAAAGAAAAACCTCTACTAGTTCCTGCTACCAGTGCGAGCACAACAAGTCAAGACCATGCATAAATTAATTATATTTTAGTCATTTTTTGTGTTCTAAAATGCTGGCCGGCTCGCGGAAGGATGTGTTGCCGACACACACGTGGATTCAACGAAGGTAGGCAGGGCAGTCTAAAGCTGGTTGCACGCGGCGAGGAGGCGTGCTCAGCCGTGCCTGCAGCGAGTGGGGCCCTCTTGGCCGGTGCGCCGGTTCAATGCCTGCACTATGAGAGGTCGAGTCCGTATCAGGGCAATCACTCCTTCTAGTCCTTTTTTGTTTGGGTATAACAACATCTCATTTTCCATTCACATTTTACAAGTAAAATTCATGGACAAACTTTGACCCAAAATATGATAGGGACTAGTAAACCAAAATGGAGGTAGTAGTTCTTTTTAATCAAAGAAGGGTTTCCCCCTTCCGATTTTCATTACTAAAAACCAGCATCTAAATATAAACCATAGTATTTGCCCTAGAACTACCAGGTTCAACATCTTGCAACATATACCCATACAACCATACGCCAAGGAGGTACGTAGACTATGAATTCCATTTTCGCTCCATACCAATCGTTCTAAAAACTACTTAGTACTTATAACGCGCCATTGAAAATCGGAACTCTTAAACCCACTAAAAAAGATATTTTAAACGTGGCTACTCGATCTGTGGCAACTGGCGAGCCACCGTCTCCAAGTCGTTCACCTGTGGTCCCGACCATCAACTCCTACGGATCAAATTATCACGCGAGCTAACTATTCCTACAAAGGTGCTCCACCATGTACCCGGTACCCGCGAATGCAGCAATCGTGCACCTAGGGTTTTAGGGTTTATTTGTTAACATTGCCTTTACGTAACACTCATGTGTGCGAGACAGCGAGAGACCGACTGAGTGCGTGCGCCTCTTCTCTTCGTATATGTACTCCACTGCTTTTCTGGTGTCCAAAAAATTATAATAACTACTAGCAATGTGCCAATGCGTTGCCACACGATCAAAGTTGATTAATACATATTGACCGATTTGATAGAAAAAGTCTAGTTTTGAAATACGTATATCACTAAAAATATGTTATGTTTCACTCAAAATATATTCCTTTGGCGGTTTTGATGAGATAAGGGAGGAATGTTGTTGGTTTCAAGATTCGAGAAGTGGTATATGTCTAATTTCTACTCTTACTAGCAAGATGCCCGTGCGTTGCACGGAACATCAAGATCTTGTGGGAGAAAAGGATGAACGAGGGAAGGCCTTATCTGCAAATGTGGTGAAGAGTGCAGGTAAATTGCCATATTTTCCTTCCTATCCGTCAGATATAAATCGAACGACCTACATTGCAGGATGGCAGGCCCACCATCATCACCAACTCTGTTTTTTATCCCTACTCTTATAAAAAGCATTGTCGGTGATGATCGTGTGCCTGCCATCCTGCAATATAGGCCGTCCGATCTATATCTGACGGATAGGAAGGAAACTATGACAATTTTGCAAAAAGATACCCACACCCCTCTCCACATTTGCAAATAAGGCCTTCCCTTGTTCATCCTTTTCCCCACAAGATAAACTACTCATACAAATGCAACTTGATGTTCCGTGCAATGCATGGGCATCTTGCTAGTTGTTGCAAAAAGCCCATGTATGTGAGAGAGAGGGAGAGTGGAGGAGGACGAAGTGCATGTGTGACAAAGACACAAAGAGTGTGTGTGCGAGAGGTATCAGCTTAAAATGAGGCGATAGTGTGTGTGTGCATGATTGGGAGGGCGTGTCTCAAGAAGGGAAGAAAAATCTACATAGATACAAGGAGCAGGAGAGACACATGTATGCGATAGTTGAAGCACGAGTGTGCGGGTGTATAAACCTCTCTAGAGGCTAGTCGATAAATGTGTGTGAGAGAAATATGAGTTGGGTGCGAAAGCGAGAGTTTTGTGTGTGCGTGAGAGAGAGACTGTAGTCGGGAAGGGGAGTGGAAGCAGGAGTTGTGTGTGTGTGTGTGTGTGAGAGAGAGAGAGGTTGTCTGATTGGTAAACAAATGAATAATGTCAGTCTGGGATGGAGATGAAAAGGAGACCGCAACAAATGTTGTGTCTACAGGAGAGAGAGAGAGAGAGAGTATTTTTAGTGGTATGAGTCATATATAGAGACATATAGGGTGTGTGAGAGAATCCCATAGAGAGAAATACAAAGTGAAAGACGAGTGGAGACTGTGTGTGTGGCGGTGAAAAAGAAAGCTTAGGTACTGAGTGATACTAGAGAACAGTAGAGACGTGAGAGATAATGAAAACCGTGTAATGTATAATGATAGGGAGAGTGTGACACTTCTCAAGGGAGATGTCGAGAGACCATGTTTGCGAGGATAGGAGAAACATGAAGTGAGCGTGCGGGTGAGCTGGAGAAAAGAGAGTGATAGCTACATGAAGGAGCATGGATGCGAGAGAGATGGACGTGAAAGGAGTGAACATAAAAGGGATTCAAATATTTGAATTCGAGATGATGATACATGTAATACATACTCGAATCAAAATTGATCTATGAAACATGCATACTCATATGAATTCACGCGCATCTATGTTATTTAATATGTAGATATTACTGATCCATATATTTTAATAGAACATAATTTGGTTTAATTTTTTTGAATTCAACCTTAAGATTTTGAGATCACTGTATTTGTAAATCATATTATACATATAAAGGAGCATAATTCTTTGTTGTGCTTTTGAAAGTATATATAAAAAATGATGTATATAGAATTTAATTCCAATTGAAAATGGATCCCACCCAAAAAAAAATAGAATACAAATGGGATTTGAATTGAGTTGGCACGGTAAACATGCACTCTGCAAAATTTGAACGAAGTGGGGAAAGTCGCAGTAACTGTCCGAAACCAAAATCTGTGAGATGCAAATTACTACTGCCTATCCCTGCCAAGCAAAGCCTATCTGCTGGATTTCTATAGGTTTCGATAGGGGTAGGTTTCTAATTTCACCCAAACGTGACATAACCGCCTCTCACCCGGATTCATACACGGTGGGCGCCCAAACACAGTGTGTCCTCAGCTGAAATCGACTCCCTCCCCGATTCATACATGGTGGGCGCCAAAAACAAACTCTCGTCGGCAAATATTCAGTGTATGCGAGATTACCGTCCTATCCCCAACCGACTAATATTACTGTGATGTAGGAAATTTGAAACGGGGGCTATGTTTGTAAATTTCCTTGCATTTGAGACAAGCGCGCACTGAATACATGGTTTCCCCCTTGCTCTCTACCTCCCTTTTCCCCATTCATACTCCATTGGCGCCAACACACCCTCTCCACCCCAGCCTCCTCCATCCGCCACCCCATCCACCGCCGTCCTCCTCCACCATGCCGGAGCTGATACCCCGACACCGCCGTCCATTACAAGAGATCGACCTCTCTCATCCATGGCTTAGGACCGGTATTCTTGCATCCCGTCCTCTTGCTTCATCCCCGCCGTCGTCCACCTTGCCGGCCGCTCCTATGACCGTCTCATCCACCGTGCCCCGCCGCCACCGTCTACCCTCCTAGATCTGCTTCCACGCTGCCGACAGCCATCGCTACCACAGCATCGTCAAATTCTTAGCAGATGCATACACGGCGCCGCACCAAAGGCGATACTCCTTCGTATCTGCTCAACTTATTTATCGCAGCAAGAAAATAGATCGCCACTGCTTTACTCTAATTTCTTGTCTTGGTTGCGAAGTTGCCTTTGTCCGGTTTGCACATTCAGATCCGCCATGGCACACTCAACACTATACTCCCAATGCTTATGGTTTTCCCCTTTTATATTCCACACTAGTTAAATCACAGTAGAATAAATTTCAAAATTTGGTCAGCCGATTTTTCCAGAGCTCGCCGAGTTCACCG
>NC_041387.1:211987837-212027431 GCF_002162155.2 Triticum dicoccoides | reverse complement strand
GGGTGGGGGCGGGGGTGGGGGGTGGGGGTGGCAGAGGAACACATGCGATGGGGGCCGATGGTCCGACCAGCGGCCCGTGCAGTGTTCTGTATGGGAAGAATCAAAGACGAGGAAGAAGAAGGGTTAGGAGACGTAGGATCTTCATCCAACCGCCTAAAATGGTCGAGAGACAGCAGGGAGTTGCATTCTTAATGCGCTCTGGTTCGTCATGGGTGGGCACTGCGCAACCAACATTTATTATCCAAAATCCGCTTGCTCTTCTTTACCATGTTCCTCTTCCGTTCTTCTTTATATGTACTCCCTCCGTTCCTAAATACAAGTCTTTGTATAGATTCCACCATGGACTACATATGGAGCAAAATGAGTGAATCTACACTCTAAAATGTATCTAGATACATCTGTATGTGTGTCGGATATCGGGTTTCGACAAAACCCTTAAGGTTTCAACTCTGGGGTGCGCATGAAGCTCTTCTCCCTACCGAAACATGCCCTCAGCCTCGCCACGATTGCTAAGCTAGATCGATGAAGAACACAAGAGACACGAGGTTTATACTTGTTTGGGCCACCGTTGTGGTGTAATACCCTAATCCAGTGTGTGGTGTGGTGGATTGCCTCTTGGGCTGATGATGAACAATACAGAGGAAGAACAGCCTCACGAGGATAGGTGTTCTTGTGGTGGTGTTCTGCTTGGAAGGATTCGATCCCCTCCTACTGTGGTGGCTATCTCTATTTATAGAGGCCATGGTTATCTTCCCAAATATTGTGCGGTAAGGGATCCAACAACGGCCATTTTGTAAGGGGACAACTAGTACAAGCTATCCTGACGAAAGGTGGTCTTTGACTGCCAAAGGTGTTGGTGATGACGCCGTCTTGGGCTCCACGATGACCTCCGTCCTGCCGTTCTGCTGGTCTTGGTATCGTTGCACCGATATGGAAACCTTTGCCTGATGCCTCGGTACTCCGCGCCTGCGCTTGCCCCCTTTGGACCAAAGAGGAAACGAGGACACTGCGCAGGCTGGCACCCACCTGGCGCCCGACTTGTCTTGATCGTCATGGCTTGTGTCATGAGCACCTCGCGAGGTACCCCTTGCCTTGATATCTCCACCTCCTCGCGAGCCTGCCTGGTGAGGCCGCCCCTGAGGAGGCCTTGAGCCGTCCGCCCCATGAGGCTTGGCTCCTTGCGTGGGTCTTGAGTGCTTGGTTGATGAAGATGGGCCGTACTAGGCCATTGGTTGAGCCACGCAGCAGGTCGCAGGCAAACAGGTCTGGGGACCCCCGTTCCAAGAATGCCGACAGTAGCCCCCGGGCCCAAGGTGCGCTCGGACTTGGCTTAGCAGCGAAGCCAAAGGGCAAGTGCGGAGAGCCGTGGGCCCTCACAGCCTGCGGCCTTGGTCAATGCATGGCGACTGATTGGATGTGGGCGTCTCCGCTTCCCCACGCTGCCTCGGCAACTGCCCGATTTGACGAGTCCCTGCTGCATGCAAAAAGGGACATCATTACTTGTGATCGTGGAGGCCGACGGTTGGCCTCCCTTGGGTTATAAATATGGAAGGGTGAGAGCCCCCGTTTGTCCATCTCTTCTTGCTCCGCCTGCTCGCTTCTTCTTCCTCGCTCCTGCTGCTTGTTGCGCCCCTCATGGTGCCCGTGAAGAGGTTCTCGGCCACGGAGAAGGGGAAGGCTCGCCAGGAAGGGCCTGGCTCTCCTCCGCCCAAGCACGGCTGCGGTCCTCCTCGCAAGCATCCCGCGACCCCTGTCGTGGCTTCCCGTGGCCGCGGGGGTGGCTCTTCACGCAGTGGTGGCCGCCCATGTCGAGGCAGCCCTGTTGGAGGAGGAAGGTGTGTCGTGGCTGCGCGGCCTCCCCGGCCGTGCTTCCATTCGGCAGAGGTGCTGCCGGAGTTTGTTGTGTGGTTGGACAACCGGCCGGCAACTGGATCCCGCTCCCTCGCTTCTTCGCCGGTGAACTGCCGGCCGCTGGTCCCGGCGGGCTCTGGTTGCAGGCGGACGACTGCTGTAGCAGGGCCTCCTGGGTCGCGGTGGAGATCTTCGTCGCCGGCAATGTGGCCCTGACCCAGTGCTGGCAAATGTTTACCCGCGCGCGTGGCCTGGGCAGGCGATGCACCCTCCACTTAAAGTACGACGACGACACGACCCTCTATGTGAGGGTGTTCGGAGAAGATGGCCACCGTCTTGGGTGCTGCCCTGAAGACGATGATGGTGACGAGGTGCTCGGCCTTGGCGACGGCCGTGACGAGGGCGATGGAGAACCCGCTCCCAGCGGCGACTGCAGCTCGTCGAGCTTCAGCGGCTCCTCCTCCAGTGACAGCTCCTCCAGCGGTGGCCGCGATCAGCCACCACGCTGCCATGCCCGCTTTGAGGGCGGTAGCGGGTCGTCCCGTCGTTGCGCTTCGGTGAAGCGTGAGGTGGAGTCTGATTGAGATTGGTAAGACGATGCAGATCCCTCCTCACGAGCCGTTGCAAGGCACGCGCCGCTTTTATTTTATTTTTCTCCTTTTCCTGATCGAGAGAGAGAGAGGTATGGGGCCCTGTGGGGGTGTGCAACAGACTATGATCCCCTAATTATCGTACTGCATTTATTGTTCCTATGTTGTGCTATGGTGTCGTTGTTATGTGTCTGCACGTGGGAACAACTTAGATTGGGACGTTTGTAGTAGATTCCGCTTTGTGAGGTACTTGCCTGAGGCCTCGCCGGGCGCCTTAAGAGCTGCAAAAAAGCAGTTGGGGGAATCATTTCCGAACTTTGGTCACGAGGGTTGCCGACCGTGGCCCGATGCTTTGTGTCGTGATGCCCGAGGGGCATGGACTGGGAGGGGTGCTCCCGCTGCTAACTCGAATGAGAGAGCCTCGCGAAAATTAAGAGAGGAAGGGCTCACGAGGGCGCCCGCGCAGCCCCCTCACGAGGTTTGCGAGAGAGAGAACGAGTCAGACAAAAGCTAAAAACAGAGAACAGGGGCAAAAGACGGCAAATAACACTATAAGCAACTTCAATAAAGGTTCAAACAAGGGAGAACAAACCAACTACGGAAAGCAAATGAAAAGCCGTGTCCGTCACCTAGTCTAGTCTTCGACGTCTTCTCACCAGCGTGGAGCTAAGTGCTACCATTAGGCGTGGGCGGGAGCCCCCGAGGCCCGAGGGCGGCTCTCCAGAGACTCAGGGGCGCGTACAACCCCAACTCGTTATTACGTGAGAGTGTCACGGGCTGCGAGCTTCACAGGCATTGGGCCTTCTTCACAGGCACCGGGCCTTTTTTCTGGAGGCAAGCTTCACAGGCATCGGGCCTTCTTCACACGCACTGGCCCTTTCTTCGGGGGTAAAACTTCTGGAGATGCTGGATGTTCCAGGCGTTTGGGATGGGTTCCCCCTCCTGAGTCTCCAGGCGCACGACACCAGGCCTGGAAACATGAACAACCTTGAACGGGCCCTCCCACATGGGAGAGAGATTATGCAGCCCTTCCCTGGAGAGCACCCGCCTGAGTACGAGGTCACCTACCTCGAGAGTCATGGGGCGGATGTTGCGGCAGTGATACCTCGAGAGTCCTGGGGCGAGAGTGTTGGTATCTTGCTGCTCGCAGTGTGGCTTCACGACGGTGCTCCTCCACCAACACGAGGTCCATCCCCCGCATGGCGTCCTGTTGTGCCTCATCAAATGCTAGGACCCGCACGGAGAGACGCCTGACCTCATGTGGGAGGACCGCCTCTGCTCCGTAGACAAGGAAGAACGGGGTCTGGCTAGTCGGCTTGGTGGCGGTAGTGCGGATGGACCACATCACGGACTAGAGCTCGTTGTACCAGCCCCTGCCGCATGCCTCCAGCTTCTTCTTGAAGGTCCTGGTCTTGAGGCCCCTTAGGACCTCCGCGTTGGCGCGTTCGGCCCGGCCGTTACTCCGGAGGTGCGCCACCGAAGCGTAGCATATCTGCGTTCCAAGGTTAGCACAATATGTTTTGAAGAGATTGCTGGCGAACTGCGAACCGTTGTCGGTGATGATGCGATTAGGGACCCCAAACCGGCTCACGAGGCCCTTGATGAACTTGACTGCGAAACTGGCTGGGATGGTGCGGACGGCTTCCACCTCTGCCCATTTGGTGAACTTCTCTATGGCGACGTAGAGGTAGCGGTAGCCTCCAGGAGCTCGAGGAAACAGGCCCAAGATATCCAGCCCCCAAACCGCGAACGGCCACGAGAGCGGGATGGTCTGCAGGCCCTGAGCTGGCTGATGGATCTGCTTGGCATGGAATTGACAGGCTTCACAGGAACTCACCAGCTCGATCGCGTCGTTGAGTGCCGTAGGCCAGTAGAACCCGCTGCGAAGCGCCTTGCCGACGAGGGTCCATGATGACGAGTGGTGTCCGCAATCTCCACCGTGTTTGTCAGCCAGCAATTCCTTCCCCTGTTCCCTAGTGATGCAACATAAGGAAACGTCATTTGGCCGCTTCTGGTATAGCTCACCGCGTTGGATGCAGTAGGCCGTGGCCTGCCGGGCCACGCGTTCCGCGTCCTCCTCTTTCTCTGGGAGCGTCCCTTGCATCAGGTAGTCCTTGAATTCCGTGGTCCAGCATCCCTCTCGAGGCTCCAGCGTCAAGAGTAAGTGTTCTCCTGAGGTCGGGCCACAGGCCGGGGCTCCTATGGTAGGTGGCTGAGGGAGTTCTTCCCGAGGCTGTGCTGTGCTCGAAAGTGACGGTGGCGACGACGGCTTGAAGAGCCACTCCTCGAAAACGCCAGGATCCTGAGGCAGCCGCCTGGACGCCCTTTTGGCGATATCATCAGCCTCTTGGTTGGTGTCGCGGGGCACATGCCGCAACTCCAGTCCCCAAAACTGCTTCTCCATCTTGCGTACTTCCGCAAGATACGCCTCCATGTACTCATCCCTAGGCTCGTACACCTTGTTGGAGAAGTTGACGAGGAGTTGTGAATCACCCTTGATGACGAGCACTTCACTCCCAGTGCTGCTGCAGCTTGCAGGCCTACTATGAGGCCCTCATATTCAGCTATGTTGTTGGAGACCGTCTTGCCCTGCTGGAAATAGAGCTGTACGGTGTAATAGAGCTTGTCCTGAGTGTGGGATATAAGCACTACGCCAGCCCCCGCGCCGTGCCGTGAGAGTGCTCCATTGAAGTACATGACCCAGCCATTAGGTGCTTCACTTCCTGGGGAGAGAGACCGATCTTTGCTCGTCTTGAGCCCTGGCGCCTCTGTCCATTCTGCTACAAAATCTGCAAGTGCGGCTCCCTTGACGACCCTGGTTGTGATGAACTCCAACTGAAATGCTTGCAACTCGATGTTCCATTCGGCGACCCTTCCAGCGGAGTTGGGGCTCCTGAGTACCCTTTCCAGTGGGTAGGCCGAGACGACCTTAATGGGGTGAACTTGAAAGTAGTGCCGCAGCTTGCGCGAGGCCACCAAGAGCGTGAGTAAGAGCTTCTGAGGCATGGGGTATCACGCTCTTGCGTCCCGCAACACCATGCTGACGAAGTACACCGGATGCTCGATGAAGGTGGGTGTGGTGACAAGGCTTGTGTCCTCCGGAGGTTGAGACGCTTCTTGAGGCGATGGAGCCCCCAGCGCCTGGTTACCTGGTGCAGCCTCTTCAGCCCTGGGGCGCCTTCCTACTGAGGCTGGTCTCCGTCTACCAAGGTCGTGGTCCTCGCGAGGCCTTCTTGGTCTTGTGCCGCTACGGCTGAAGTCGTGTCTAGGCGCGATGCGGCCTTGGCCTGGTGTTCCTCCCGAACCGCCAGCAGGGCTGCGCTGGCGAAGTAGGGAGTGGCGGCGAGGAAGAGTACCAAGGACTCGAGAGGCCGCGGTGCTACCATCACCGGAGGGCTGGTCAGATATTTCTTGAGGTCTCGAAACGCTTGGTCGGCCTCCTTTGTCCACTCAAATGGGCCCTTCTTCTTCATCAACTTGAATAACGGTAGGGCACGCTCCCCCAACTTGGAGATGAAGCATCCTAATGCAGTCACGCGACCGGCGAGCTTCTGCATTTCCCTGAGGGTTTGTGGTGGACTCATGTCTTCGATTGCCTTGACCTTCTCTGGGTTGGCTTCGATCCCTCTGTGGTACACGAGGAAGCCCAACAGCTTGCCTGAAGGGACGCCGAACACACACTTCTTCGGGTTGAGTCACAGGTCAACCTGGCGGAGGCTCGCGAAGGTCTCCTCCAGATCCTGGATCAAGGTCCTTGCCTCCTGAGATTTCACCACAATGTCGTCGACGTAGGCCTCGGCGTTTCTCCCGAGCTGCTGGCCCAAGGCGATGTGCATCAGCCGCTGGAAGGTTGGGCCTGCGTTGCGCAACCCGAACGGCATGCAAGTGTAGCAGTACACCCCACATGGGGTCAGGAAGGCTGTCTTCTCCACATCTTCCACCGCCATCTTGATTTGGTGATAGCCCGAAAATGCATCCAGGAAACACAGCAGGTCGCACCCGGCGGTGGAGTCAACAATCTGATTGATGCGGGGGAGTGGGAACGGATCTTGAGGTTAGGCCTTGTTGAGGTTGGTGAAGTCGACGCACCTGTGCTCCTTTCCTCCCTTCTTTGGCATGACAACAGGGTTTGCCAGCCATTCGGGGTAGTAGACCTCGCGAATGACACTTGCCGCCTCCAGCTTGCTGGTTTCTTGGACGATGAAGGCTTGCTTCTCGGTGGACTACTGCCTTGCCTTCTGCTTCACGGGGCATACATTGGGGCACACATTCAGGTGATGCTCAATCACCTCCCTTGGGACCCCCGCTAGCTGCTTGGGTTCCCATGCAAACACCTCCTTGTTCAAGCGCAAAAACTTCACCAGCGCCTCCTCCTGGTCGGGGTCGAGGTTGGCACCTATGGTGAAGGTAGCTCCCGAGGACCCATCTTCCTCAACTGGTACCTGCTTGGTCTCTGCCTTGACCTGAGTGAACAACTGCTTCTTCTTGGTCGGACCAGCCCCCTTGACATTGTAGGTGTCCGTGACAGCGGACGCCGCCGCTGCGGTGGTCTTGAGGGCGAGCTTGAGTGCCAGCAGAGCCTCCTTGGTATCTCCAACTATGGTGAGGACGCTGTTGCTCTCGTGCATCTTCATGAGGTTGTAGGCCGGATGGGTCGCTGCCATGAACGGAGCCAAGGCGGGGTATCCGAGAATGGCGTTGTACGGGAGGCCGATGTGGGCGATGTCGAAGTCGATGAGCTCGGTGCGGAAGTTGTCATGGGTGCCGAAGGTCACAAGAAGGCGGATATGCCCCAGGGAGCTGGAGGAACCGCCCCCGACGCCCGAGAAGGGCTTGCTGGGTCGGAGCCATTCCAGTGGTACATGGAGGAGGCTGAAGGCCTCCACCGAGAGCATGTTGAGGCCGGCGCCGCCGTTGTCACATCCCTGGTCCTGGTATGCAGTAGGCTAGCCCTTCATGTGTGCATCATGTTTAACTTTTCAAATGAACTTGAAATGGGGACTGATCAAACCCTAGCACCAGATCAAATCAAATAGGTTCAACATAAAATCATTTTCAATGAACCTGAAATGCCCTTATAAAATGTTCATCATCTTTGCCTTGGGCTAGAACCTCTGACAAAAATGGTGCACACTTTTCTAGGACATCATAAGGTCACTGAATTAAATCATATAGTATTTGCATTTGGGCATTTAAATGCTATAAAATATTTTAAATGCAGAAAAAATCCCAAACTGAAATGTTTACTGTAGGATATATTTCCAACAGTGGTCAGGAGTAGTTGCATGATTTTTGGGATTGATTTAGTATTTTTAACAAAGCCACAAAGTTGCAGTAAAATAGAAAATGGTAATTTAAATAGAAAACGGAGAGAGAGAGAGGAAACTACCTGGGCCGCTTACCTTTCCAGCCTGGCGGCCCAAGTGTGGCCGGCCCAGCCCACCACCGCCTCCTCCCTGTCGTCTTCCTCCCCCGCCAGAAGGACGGAGGTGCGTGGCTGCCCCGCGCCGGCCACCTCCTCCCTCCCTGCCTGCCTGGCTCCTCCCCGGTGCTCCTAGATGACGCCACGGAGCGCCACGCACCCCCTGGACCGCTCTCACTCTCTTCCGTGCTTCCCCCCTCCTCTGTTTCTCTTGCGCACAGCCACCCGAACGCGCTGTCGTGCCGCTCGCTGTTCCCGTAGCCACAGCCACCGCCTCACCTCGCCGAAGCGCTCAGAAGCTCCGCCTCGACCCCCTCTTCCTCCCCACCGAGACACGCCCTGCCGGAAGCCCTGCAACACCGTCCTCGACGCCATCTTTGTCCTCTGCACCGATGGCCGCCGTTGCTCGATTCGCCGCCCACAGAGCGTCCCCGGCCTCGCCCTCGCTCTCGTTGGACTCGCAGTGAGCCGCTGACCCGTTTCCCTCTTCTTCCCATGCCGTTTGGCCTCTCTAGCCGTTGTTTCCGCCGGACCCGAGAGCTCACCGCCGCCCAGCCATGTCTCCGCCGTGGCCACCGTTACCTATAGCCGCAACCGAGCGCTTCACCGCACTCGCCGTGTCCCCAGGAGCCCGCAGCACCGCTCCGCAGCTCCTGCCGTGCCCCGCAGCACCCCGCGCGCACCTGGCCGAACTCCGGCCGCCGCCGTGAGCTTTGTTCCGGCAATCTCCGGCCACCTCGCGTCCTTCCGTCGCCTTCTCCGGATGCGTACGAGCTCCAGGAACCCACAGAGCCTCTCCGCGCGGCGTTTGGTCGCCGGAGGGCGAAACCCAAGCCGTTCCGCCGTCGCTGACCTCGCCGGCGGCTTAACTCCGGCCGTGCCGACGTGGCATCGTCATTAGCGGCTAATGGCGCCACTAACTGAACCCACTCCCATTGATAGCTAGGCCCCACTGTCTAACTAAACATAGCTTAATTTCTGTTTAGTTTTAATTAACCTTAGTGGGCCCACGCGTCAGCTTTGACGAAGCTGACGTGGCCGTTGACTGGGCCCACATGTCAGCTACACAAACCAGCCTGAGAAACTGACGTGTGGACCCCAGTGGTCAGGTTTGACCTGGACCAGCCCCGTTGACCACTGACATCACCCTGACGCATTGCTGACGCAATAACTCATTTTCTGGATTTATTGTTTTACAGGAAATTCCAGAAAATAACCAAAACTTCTAAAAATCGTAGAAATTCAACCGTAACTCCAAATGAAATAAGTTATATATGAAAAATGATCAGAAAAATCCAATCTATCCATCTGTACCATTTTCATGCATGTTTGAACAACCTAAGGTTGCTGTATATGACAATTTGCATAATTGGCATTTAAATAAGCACATATGGAGGTTGAATTTGAACCCTTGGTTCAAACCAACTCCATTTAACCTGCTGCTAGATGCATTAGCTCAAACCACAACATATTGCCATGTCATGATCATGCATCATATTGTTGCATTGCATTGATTGTGTTCTTCTTTGTTTGCCGGTATTTGTCCCCTCTCGATAGATGTGTACTGACGATGTGATCGATGACACCGATGAAGAACTATACTATCTTCAGAAGTGCCAGGCAAGCAAAACCCCCTTGTTCATTCCTATACAACCCCACTCTCTCGCTCCTGCTCTCTTTTACTGCATTAGGACAACAACTATTCAACTGTTACATGCTGCGGTAGTTGAACCCCTTTCCTCTGCATGACCTGTCATTCCACAGTAAATAGATGAAACCCACTAGCATGAGTAGGAGTTGTTTGAGCCCTGATGTGCCTACTCATTCATGCTTGTTTGTCATGCCTGCTATTGCTTAGAGTTGTGTCAGGTCTGATTCATCGGGGATGAATTGGAATGTTGTGAAACATGTCCTGCTGTGTGTGAGCTAAGTGTGTGAACACGATTTGGTAAAGGTAGCGGTGAGAGGCTATGTAGGAGTACATGGTGGGTTGTCTCATTGCAGCCGTCCTCAGGAACTGAGTTTTGTGTTTGTGATCCATGAACAGTTACTAGCACACATTGGGTTCCAGTAACTCGACCCCTCTCGACTTATTAATCAACATGATCTCTGTCCAGGAGTTGCAACTAGTTTCTGGTGTTTGTAGGTAGTGTTAGTAGTCTACCAAGTGGCACCCGGTACAGGTGGGCTGGTGACAGACTAGGCACAGTGGCCAGTGTACCAAGTGGCACCCGGATGGTGGACTTGGGAACCCTGCACACATCATTTGGGGCCATGAGCAACACCCCGGCCGGATCTCCTTGCGGATGGAACCCGAATAGGCGATAAACCTGGACTAGAGACTTGTGTGGTTAGTCAGGTCGTGGCCGACTCCCTCGCCAGGCTTCCGCTTGAAGGTTGCCGAGATACACGATGTGTACATGGTGATAAGTGGCGAGAGCGTGTGTGAATAAGTACACCCCTGCAGGGTTAACATCATCTATTCGAATAGCCGTGTCCACGGAAAAGGACTTCTGGGTTGCCTGTACAGTTCATAGACAAGTGAAAGTGGATACTCTAAAATGCGCAAGATAAGTGTGAGTGCTATGGATGGCATTCTCGTAGGGAGACGGGAGCAGATCCATAGTGGCGTCTTGATATGGTGAATATGTGGACTCATGTGCGCCACCTCAAAAGAGTTACTTGCAGTCGTAGTTCAGGTTAGCCACCGAGTCAAAGCTAGCTTGTTGCAGTCAAACTCCACCATCCCCTTTGTTGATAATGATGCATATGTAGTTAGTTCTAATGTAAGTCTTGCTAGGTACATTTGTACTCACGTTTCTTAATTTATGTTTTTGCAGAGAGACTTCAGTCTTGCTAGTAGTTCCACATGGACTTTGACGTTTAGCTTGTTACCTCAGCTACGATCTTGTGCCTTCGGCAGGATCTGGTAGATAGACAGGCTTCTCAGCCTTTTTCATTTGTAGATGTCTGTACTCAGACATGTTAAGCTTCCGCATGTGCTTTGACTTGTATGCTCTGATTGTTGGGTCATGAGACCCATGTTTGTAATATCTCGCTCCTCGGACCCTATTGAATAAAATACTTGAGTTGTAGGGTCATGTTTGTGATGCCATGTTGTATTTGCACATATCGAACATATTGTGTGTATGTTATTGAAATGCTTGGTATGTGTGGGATCTGACTATCTAGTTGTTTATCCTTAGTAGCCTCTCATACCGGGAAATGTCTCCTAGTGCTTCCACTGAGCCATGGTAGCTTGCTACTGCTCCGAAACACTTAGGCTGGCCGGCATGTGTCCTTCTTCGTTCCTGTGTCTGTCCCTTCGGGGAAATGTCACGCGATGAATATCGGAGTCCTGTTAGCCCGCTACAGCCCGGTTCACCGGAGTCCTGTTAGCCCAGTGCTACAGCCTGGATTCACTCGCTGATGACCGACACGTTCGATGCTGGGTCATGGATGCCTGTCCCTGTAAGTTTGTGCCACTTTGGGTTTACGACTAGCCATGTCAGCCCGGGCTCCTTATCATATGGATGCTAGCGACACTATCATATACGTGTGCCAAAAGGCGCAAACGGTCCTGGGCAAAGGTAAGGCGACACCCGTGGGAGTACCGTGCGTGAGGCCGCAAAGTGATATGAGGTGTTACATGCTAGATCAATGTGGCATTGAGTCGGGGTCTTGACAGCTTTGGTATCAGAGCTTGACTGCCTGTAGGATTACCAAGCCAAACTGGTCGAAGTTGAGTCTAGAAATTCTTTAGTTATATGTAGGGGAATTGATTGTGGGATGGAACATAAGGCTCTTTTTACTCCTTATACCTTATGCCCTTCTGATCTGAGTCATCTTATCTTTCCTGCGGGGTTAAGGAATTAGGCTCTCTCTTCCTTCTATCAGGATCACGTGTTACTAATCCGTAGACTTGTAGGATTGATGGTTCTAAGCTTCAGTTCGGTTCCTACTACTCCCGTGTATTCATAGTTGGCCTCGGAATCTCGATATTGTGATGATCGAGTGGTTATGCCACCATTTTGTAGGATGTCTCAAATCATTTTGAGCATTTACAGTCCTTATGCTGTCCGAGTCATCCAGGTTTCTAAATAGTCTGATGCATTTGCAAATCACTTCTTTCTGTTCTCGATGTCCTTTTGGGTCAGATTAACCACACTACCCAGTGTGTTGAGGTACTTCATTGCCTCGATATATAAGTTGGAGCTATTATTATGACCCTAGGTGTCTTAGTTAACCACCTTGTAATCTAGTCATGTTTTGCGTTCCCAGTGTGATGATTCTGGCCTTCATTTTTGAAAGCATCCCGTGATGACATTTAGTATGTAGGTATTCCACTTCTGGGTTTTGAACCCGAGATTCACCCTACTTACTTCATGTTGATAGTAATTGCTAGCTCCCTTAGGTTATTAGTGACCTTTGTGTTAGTCCTCGAGGTCTGTGGTATTTCCTTCTTCCAAATACCATGAACTGCTTATGGCATAAGTTCCTTGAACCAAGAGATCACAACAAGAGTGCTCTCGATGAGTTCTCCATTCTATATCGTGACTCTGCCAGTTCTACCTTTCTGCATGGGTTATCCGGAAGAAATATGTTGAATTTGACTCGACATACTAACCTATGCATCCACAACTCAGAAAGTTATATGTTCTTTGAGTTGTCCCCCTTTAGTTGTCTTCTGACCTTCATCTATCATTTGATAGTCAAGCGTATGTAAGCATTCGTTCATCAATGCTTATTACCCTTGTGGTCCGTCAAGCCATTCTATCCGGAATGACTAGGAGAAACAAACTCCAGTACCTCTTCCATATCTAGGATTGGGTCAAAGTAGTTGTATTCCGTAGATCAAAATGCCAATCCAGCTTCTGCTCTGCTCTACCCTGAAGTAGTACCCACTTTATGTCAAGAATGTCATGAGAGTTGCACCTTATCTTATGGATTCTTGACGCAGTGATACTTCTTGCCATCATTGCTCATTCCTCGGTTTTCTGTGTTGTTGCAACCGGAATGCCGACAAGTGAACCGTGATGTGTGAAATCTACACTCCTAGCAACTCCGTTGCTTGGTAGTTAAAGGATAATAACTTCATTCTTAGTGTGTTGGTTCTTGAATCACGATTCTAAGATTAATCGTGCTACCTAGTCCTTATTTCTGATGCACTCTCCGATCAATGAGTTAGGATTGAGTCAATCCCTCACTCTTGTGATCATATCGTCTTGCCCTGAAAAGCAAGATTGCTCCCGAGCTTAGTAACATATCGGTGGTTCGTGATGTTCCGAATATCTTCTCGGGAGTATTACTAGGTTGTCACTTGACCGCTATGTTGAGTTCGTGATTAAGTTGGTTTCTTATAAGCCATTCCCTTCTCCAAGAATCTGTGTTGGATACCCCTGAGCTAGTTGGTTAAGCTAAACAACAACTTGGAGAGTTGGAAGATAAAAGCTCACCTGACTTAGTTCATCTCCAAGGGATATCTTGTGTGTGTGTGTGTGTGTGTGTGTTGAAGAAAGATGGTATTTTCATTGATTGACCCTCATGATCAGTTAATGGACCTATCATCTTATCTGAACTTTGATTCGAGTATGGGCTATCCTCAAATCAAATCAGAACCAACGATATTCGTAATGTTGTCTGACTCGTGGTTGTGTCTTTGAGCATACACCATTATATCTTTTGGGTCTGACCAATGCTATCACTTGTTCACACAATTATGGGATTCCATCTTCATGGAAACCTGGATGAATTGTTGTTGAGCCCATCAACAAGATTTTTATCTTCTCCGTGATTGTGTTGAACATCCATCTAGTATTGGAAACTTTTATAAGCATTATCTTCATGACCCGCTCATGGAGCATATGTCCGGATGAAGGAAGTGACCTCCTCTAATTCATGTGCATTTGATGCAAGTTGCCGCCATGAATTCGAGAAAGTCAATGTTGCCTCCTCTAGAACCATCTCAAGTCAGTCATGCATGTGCGGAGTATGCTATGGTTTGATAGGCTCGCTACCTCCATTCTATATGTGTCCCTAGCACACCAAGCCACTGACTGATTTGTTCTAGGAGAAGGAGTTCTTTTTAAGAGCTAACCCGGGCTTAATCAAGGACTTCGATATCCTCGAAGATGGTTCCCAACCTGAACTCGGTAGTGTTTAACTATAAGACTACTTCATGGCCATGCTTGTCTGGGACAACGTGTTCACATGTTTGTAGCAGAACCAACTCATGTTTTGGAGCTTACTACCGTAGTCCATTTCCCGAGAATCTCGCAACGCCATCTCGTCGATTTATGTTGCAAACTTTCATTTTCCCTAGACTTGATGCGTTTGGAATATCCTGACACCAACCAGATCTGAATCTCAGGTAGATATGACGGTTGGAACATTTCCCAAGAACTATAATATTGGCCTCTCCGTAACTGGTAAGTGGATGTCGTGGCCAACACACCCAGCTGGAAGACCTATTATTGTAGTATCTTGATTGAAGAAGTTGGCCACCTTCCCATGAGGATTTTGCAGGATTTACTTCCGTAGTTATTTCTTATGGATTCTTGAGCTTCTGAAGTCTGACATGTTACTTGATGTTCCGGATACCAAACCATTTCAATAAATCGGTATGCTAGCACATCAAGGAGAACATTAGAAGTGGAGTGCTAAATGTCTCTCGGTCGATCATCCAGATTTTATTTCCTTGGCCCCGCCAAGGTGACATCTGAGATGGTGTTATCTTCCATTGCATGTGCATCTCTTCCACCAGTATTCATCATGGTAGTACATTGTGTTGCCAGGATCCTTGACACGGATATTGGTAAAACTTTGATGAATATGGAAATGCTCAAATTCTGGAGAGCACGCGCCAGCAAAATCATCCCTTGCGTTGTCTTCAACAAGGTAGTCCACATCATCCATTCTAGTCCGAGTATGTTATTCTACCGAACTCCTCCAAATGATCGATTGTGATTTTCCTTAAGCTGGTATAAAGAGTTTCAATGATCTCTGAATCAAAGGTAATTCTTTTTGCCACTTAAGGGGATATATCTACGAGTCACCATCCCTAAGGTGTCTCGATATGGTATCATGGCAACTCAACTCCTCGCTACGTTGACAATCATTTACCACCTTCTTAAGTGTGGAATTGTTGTCTACCTAGTGAACCCTCGTCATCTGTTCCACTCCATCCCTCTAGATGTATGCTTCGTGTCTCAGCTCGCGAGATGCTGCTATGTCTCATCCCATGAGTTGATCCTGAGTTGATCGGTCTTCGAGAAGATCAATTCTTCTAGAGTTTTCCTTTCCTCTTCTTGTCATGTTAGTTGGAGTTCTCAGAGGAAGACATCGAGTCAAAGATGGTGATCGAATCAACGCCCCTATGAAGTGCAACCTGGATTGTGAAGATTGCGTTAGTTGCGTTTCCCCTTCATTCTACCCTATGCTTGAATCTCGGGACGAGATTCTTGTTTAGTGGGGGCGAGTTGTCACATCCCTGGTCCTGGTATGCAGTAGGCTAGCCCTTCATGTGTGCATCATGTTTAACTTTTCAAATGAACTTGAAATGGGGACTAATCAAACCCTAGCACCAGATCAAATCAAATAGGTTCAACATAAAATCATTTTAAATGAACTTGAAATGCCCTTATAAAATGTTCATCATCTTTGCCTTGGGCTAGAACCTCTGACAAAAATGGTGCACACTTTTCTAGGACATCATAAGGTCACTGAATTAAATCATATAGTATTTGCATTTGGGCATTTAAATGCTATAAAATATTTTAAATGCAGAAAAAATCCCAAACTGAAATGTTTACTGTAGGATATATTTCCAACAGTGGTCAGGAGTAGTTGCATGATTTTTGGGATTGATTTAGTATTTTTAATAAAGCCACAAAGTTGCAGTAAAATAGAAAATAGTAATTTAAATAGAAAACGGAGAGAGAGAGAGGAAACTACCTGGGCCGCTTACCTGTCCAGCTTGGCGGCCCAAGTGTGGCCGGCCCAGCCCACCACCGCCTCCTCCTTGTCGTCTTCCTTCCCCGCCAGAAGGACGGAGGCGCGTGGCCGCCCCGCGCCGGCCACCTCCTCCCTCCCTGCCCGCCTGGCTCCTCCCCGATGCTCCTAGATGACACCACGGAGCGCCACGGACCCCCCTGGACCACTCTCACTCTCTCCCGTGCTTCCCCCCTCCTCTGTTTCTCTCGCGCACAGCCACCCGAACACGCCGTCGCGCCGCTCGCCGTTCCCGCGGCCACAGCCACCGCCTCACCTCACCGAAGCGCTCAGAAGCTCCGCCTCGACCCCCTCTTCCTCCCCACCGAGACACGCCCTGCCGGAAGCCCTGCAACACCGTCCTCGACGCCATCTTCGTCCTCTGCACCGACGGCCGCCGTTGCTCGATTTGCCGCCCACAGAGCATCCCCGGCCTCGCCCTCGCTCTCGTTGGACTCGCGATGAGCCGCTGACCCGTTCCCCTCTTCTTCCCATGCCGTTTGGCCGCTCTAGCCGTTTTTTCCGCCGGACCCGAGAGCTCACCGCCGCCCAGCCATGTCGCTGCCGTGGCCACCGTCACCTATAGCCACAACCGAGCACTTCACCGCACTCGCTGTGTCCCCAGGAGCCCGCAGCACCGCTCCGCAGCTTCTGCCGTGCCCCGCAGCACCCTGCGCGCACCTGGCTGAACTCCGGCCGCCGTCGCGAGCTTCGTTCCGGCAATCTCCAGCCACCTTGTGTCCTTCTGTCGCCTCCTCCGGATGCGTACGAGCTCCAGGAACCCATAGAGCCTCTCCGCACGGCGTTTGGTCGCCGTAGGGCGAAACCCGAGCCGTTCCGCCGTCGCTGACCTCGCCGGCGGCTTAACTCCGGCCGTGCTGATGTGGCAGCGTCATTAGCAGCTAATGGTGCCACTAACTGAACCCACTCCCACTGATAGCTAGGCCCCACTGTCTAACTAAACATAGCTTAATTTCTGTTTAGTTTTAATTAACCTCACTGGGCCCACGCGTCAGCTTTGACCAAGCTGACGTGGCCGTTGACTGGGCCCACATGTCAGCGACACAAACCAGCCTGAGACACTGACGTGTGGACCCCAGTGGTCAGGTTTGACCTGGACCAGCCCCGTTGACCATTGACGTCACCCTGATGCACTGCTGACGCAATAACTCATTTTCTGGATTTATTCTTTTACAGGAAATTCCAGAAAATAACCAAAACTTCTAAAAATCATAGAAATTCAGTCGTAACTCCAAATGAAATAAGTTATATATGAAAAATGATTAGAAAAATCCAATCTATCCATCTGTACCACTTTCATGCATGTTTGAACAACCTAAGGTTGCTGTATATGACAATTTTCATAATTGGCATTTAAATAAGCACATATGGAGTTTGAATTTGAACCCTTGGTTCAAACCAACTCCATTTAACCTGCTGCTAGATGCATTAGCTCAAACCACAGCATATTGCCATGTCATGATCATGCATCATATTGTTGCATTGCATTGATTGTGTTCTTCTTTGTTTGTCGGTATTTGTCCCCTCTCGATAGACGTGTACCGATGATGTGATCGATGACACCGATGAAGAACTATACTATCTTCAGAAGTGCCAGGCAAGCAAAACCCCCTTGTTCATTCCGATACAACCCCACTCTCTCGCTCCTGCTCTCTTTTACTGCATTAGGACAACAACGATTCAACTGTTACATGCTGCGGTAGTTGAACCCCTTTCCTCTGCATGACCTGTCATTGCCATAGTAAATAGATGAAACCCACTAGCATGAGTAGGAGTTGTTTGAGCCCTGATGTGCCTACTCATTCATGCTTGTTTGTCATGCCTGCTATTTGCTTAGAGTTGTGTCAGGTCCGATTCATCGGGGATGAATTGGAATGTTGTGAAACATGTCCTACTGTGTGTGAGCTAAGTGTGTGAACACGATTTGGTAAAGGTAGCGGTGAGAGGGCATGTAGGAGTACATGGTGGGTTGTCTCATTGCAGCTGTCCTCAGGAACTGAGTTCTGTGTTTGTGATCCATGAACAGTTACTACCACACATTGGGTTCCGGTAACTCGACCCCTCTCGACTTATTAATCAACATGATCTCTGTCCAGGAGTTGCAACTAGTTTCTGGTGTTTGTAGGTAGTGTTAGTAGTCTACCAAGTGGCACCCGGTACAGGTGGGCTTGGGACAGACTAGGCACAGTGGCCGGTGTACCAAGTGGCACCCGGATGGTGGACTTGGGAACCCTGCACACATCGTTTGGGGCCGTGAGCGACACCCCGGCCGGATCTCCTTGCGGATGGAACCCGAATAGGCGATAAACCTGGACTAGAGACTTGTGTGGTTAGTCAGGTTGTGGCCGACTCCCTCGCCAGGCTTCCGCTTGAAGGTTGCCGAGATACACGACGTGTACATGGTGATAAGTGGCGAGAGCGTGTGTGAAGAAGTACACCCCTGCAGGGTTAACATCATCTATTCGAATAGCCGTGTCCGCGGAAAAGGACTTCTGGGTTGCCTGTACAGTTCGTAGACACGTGAAAGTGGATACTCTAAAATGCGCAAGATAAGTGTGACTGCTATGGATGGAGTTCTCGTAGGGAGACGGGAGCGGATCAATAGTGGTGTATTGATATGGTGAATATGTGGACTCGTGTGCGTCACCTCAAAAGAGTTACTTGTAGTCGTAGTTCAGGTTAGCCACCGAGTCAAAGATGGCTTGCTGCAGTCAAACTCCACCATCCTCTTTGTTGATAATGATGCATATGTAGTTAGTTCTAATGTAAGTCTTGCTGGGTACATTTGTACTCACGTTGCTTAATTTATGTTTTTGCAGAGAGACTTTAGTCTCGCTAGTAGTTCCACTGGACTTCGACGTTTAGCTTGTTACTTCAGCTACGATCTTGTGCCTTCGGCATGATCTGGTAGATAGACAGGCTTCTCAGCCTTTTTCATTTGTAGATGTCTGTACTCAGACATGTTAAGCTTCCGCATGTGCTTTGACTTGTATGCTCTGATTGTTGGGTCATGAGACCCATGTTTGTAATATCTCGCTCCTCGGAGCTTATTGAATAAAATACTTGAGTTGTAGGGTCATGTTTGTGATGCCACGTTGTATTTGCACATATTGAGCATATTGTGTGTATGTTATTGAAATGCTTGGTATGTGTGGGATCTGACTATCTAGTTGTTTATCCTTAGTAGCCTCTCTTATCGGGAAATGTCTCCTAGTGCTTCCACTGAGCCATGGTAGCTTGCTACTGCTCTGGAACACTTAGGCTGGCCGGCATGTGTCCTTCTTCGTTCCTGTGTCTGTCCCTTCGGGGAAATGTCACACGATGAATACCGGAGTCCTGTTAGCCCGCTACAGCCTGGTTCACCGGAGTCCTGTTAGCCCAATGCTACAGCCTGGATTCACTCGCTGATGACCGACACGTTCGATGCTGGGTCATGGATGCCTGTCCCTATAAGTTTGTGCCACTTTGGGTTTACGACTAGCCATGTCAGCCCGGGCTCCTTATTATATGAATGCTAGCAACACTATCATATACGTGTGCCAAAAGGCGCAAACGGTCCCGGGCAAAGGTAAGGCGACACCCGCGGGAGTACCGTGCGTGAGGCCGCAAAGTGATATGAGGTGTTACATGCTAGATCGATGTGGCATTGAGTCGGAGTCCTGTCAGCCGTTGTGAGGGTTTTGGTAACGGCCACCCGACAGATGGTGGGTGTGCAGAGCATCGGGAGCGCGCTTGAGCAGGCGGTGTTGACAGGGTGATTGTCCGTGTTGAAGGTCAGGTCGGCCTTGGGTGCCACCCAACCCGGAGGAGCTCCTTGCCGCGTGAGAGTGGTGCTGATCTGGCGAAAGAACGGCTTGGCGTGGCGGTCCGAGGGTGGCGCCTACGAGCCGCCCAGGAAAGCTGCAATGACCAGGGGCGCCGGTGCAGCATAGTGGGTCAGGAAGAGGTCGCGCAGTTCCTCCGAGGAGGCCACAGAAGATGTCTGTAGGTTGAGCAGACAAACACGCGGGACGCCGGTGAGGGCCATGGGAAACCAGTTGGCCATGACCGACACGTTCGATGCTGGGTCATGGATGCCTGTCCCTGTAAGTTTGTGCCACTTTGGGTTTACGACTAGCCATGTCAGCCCGGGCTCCTTATCATATGGATGCTAGCGACACTATCATATACGTGTGCCAAAAGGCGCAAACGGTCCTGGGCAAAGGTAAGGCGACACCCGTGGGAGTACCGTGCGTGAGGCCGCAAAGTGATATGAGGTGTTACATGCTAGATCAATGTGGCATTGAGTCGGGGTCCTGACAGCTTTGGTATCAGAGCTTGACTGCCTGTAGGATTACCAAGCCAAACTGGTCGAAGTTGAGTCTAGAAATTCTTTAGTTATATGTAGGGGAATTGATTGTGGGATGGAACATAAGGCTCTTTTTACTCCTTATACCTTATGCCCTTCTGATCTGAGTCATCTTATCTTTCCTGCGGGGTTAAGGAATTAGGCTCTCTCTTCCTTCTATCAGGATCACGTGTTACTAATCCGTAGACTTGTAGGATTGATGGTTCTAAGCTTCAGTTCGGTTCCTACTACTCCCGTGTATTCATAGTTGGCCTCGGAATCTCGATATTGTGATGATCGAGTGGTTATGCCACCATTTTGTAGGATGTCTCAAATCATTTTGAGCATTTACAGTCGTTATGCTGTCCGAGTCATCCAGGTTTCTAAATAGTCTGATGCATTTGCAAATCACTTCTTTCTATTCTCGATGTCCTTTTGGGTCAGATTAACCACACTACCCAGTGTGTTGAGGTACTTCATTGCCTCGATATATAAGTTGGAGCTATTATTATGACCCTAGGTGTCTTAGTTAACCACCTTGTAATCTAGTCATGTTTTGCGTTCCTAGTGTGATGATTCTGGCCTTCATTTTTGAAAGCATCCCGTGATGACATTTAGTATGTAGGTATTCCACTTCTGGGTTTTGAACCCGAGATTCACCCTACTTACTTCATGTTGATAGTAATTGCTAGCTCCCTTAGGTTATTAGTGACCTTTGTGTTAGTCCTCGAGGTCTGTGGTATTTCCTTCTTCCAAATACCATGAACTGCTTATGGCATAAGTTCCTTGAACCAAGAGATCACAACAAGAGTGCTCTCGATGAGTTCTCCATTCTATATCGTGACTCTGCCAGTTCTACCTTTCTGCATGGGTTATCCGGAAGAAATATGTTGAATTTGACTCGACATACTAACCTATGCATCCACAACTCAGAAAGTTATATGTTCTTTGAGTTGTCCCCCTTTAGTTGTCTTCTGACCTTCATCTATCATTTGATAGTCAAGCGTATGTAAGCATTCGTTCATCAATGCTTATTACCCTTGTGGTCCGTCAAGCCATTCTATCCGGAATGACTAGGAGAAACAAACTCTAGTACCTCTTCCATATCTAGGATTGGGTCAAAGTAGTTGTATTCCGTAGATCAAAATGCCAATCCAGCTTCTGCTCTGCTCTACACTGAAGTAGTACCCACTTTATGTCAAGAATGTCATGAGGGTTGCACCTTATCTTATGGATTCTTGACGCAGTGATACTTCTTGCCATCATTGCTCATTCCTCGGTTTTCTGTGTTGTTGCAACCGGAATGCCGACAAGTGAACCGTGATGTGTGAAATCTACACTCCTAGCAACTCCGTTGCTTGGTAGTTAAAGGATAATAACTTCATTCTTAGTGTGTTGGTTCTTGAATCACGATTCTAAGATTAATCGTGCTACCTAGTCCTTATTTCCGATGCACTCTCCGATCAATGAGTTAGGATTGAGTCAATCCCTCACTCTTGTGATCATATCGTCTTGCCCTGAAAAGCAAGATTGCTCCCGAGCTTACTAACATATCGGTGGTTCGTGATGTTCCGAATATCTTCTCGGGAGTATTACCAGGTTGTCACTTGACCGCTATGTTGAGTTCGTGATTAAGTTGGTTTCTTATAAACCATTCCCTTCTCCAAGAATCTGTGTTGGATACCCCTGAGCTAGTTGGTTAAGCTAAACAACAACTTGGAGAGTTGGAAGATAAAAGCTCACCTGACTTAGTTCATCTCCAAGGGATATCTTGTGTGTGTGTGTGTGTTGAAGAAAGATGGTATTTTCATTGATTGACCCTCATGATCAGTTAATGGACCTATCATCTTATCTGAACTTTGATTCGAGTATGGGCTATCCTCAAATCAAATCAGAACCAACGATATTCGTAATGTTGTCTTACTCGTGGTTGTGTCTTTGAGCATACACCATTATATCTTTTGGGTCTGACCAATGCTATCACTTGTTCACACAATTATGGGATTCCATCTTCATGGAAACCTGGATGAATTGTTGTTGAGCCCATCAGCAAGATTTTTATCTTCTCCGTGATTGTGTTGAACATCCATCTAGTATTGGAAACTTTTATAAGCATTATCTTCATGACCCGCTCATGGAGCATATGTCCGGATGAAGGAAGTGACCTCCTCTAATTCATGTGCATTTGATGCAAGTTGCCGCCATGAATTCGAGAAAGTCAATGTTGCCTCCTCTGGAACCATCTCAAGTCAGTCATGCATGTGCGGAGTATGCTATGGTTTGATAGGCTCGCTACCTCCATTCTATATGTGTCCCTAGCACACCAAGCCACTGACTGATTTGTTCTAGGAGAAGGAGTTCTTTTTAAGAGCTAACCCGGGCTTAATCAAGGACTTCGATATCCTCGAAGATGGTTCCCCACCTGAACTCGGTAGTGTTTAACTATAAGACTACTTCATGGCCATGCTTGTCTGGGACAACGTGTTCACATGTTTGTAGCAGAACCAGCTCATGTTTTGGAGCTTACTACCGTAGTCCATTTCCCGAGAATCTCGCAACGCCATCTCGTCGATTTATGTTGCAAACTTTCATTTTTCCCTAGACTTGATGCGTCTGGAATATCCTGACACCAACCAGATCTGAATCTCAGGTAGATATGACGGTTGGAACATTTCCCAAGAACTATAATATTGGCCTCTCCGTAACTGGTAAGTGGATGTCGTGGCCAACACACCCAGCTGGAAGACCTATTATTGTAGTATCTTGATTGAAGAAGTTGGCCACCTTCCCATAAGGATTTTGCAGGATTTACTTCCGTAGTTATTTCTTATGGATTCTTGAGCTTCTGAAGTCTGACCTGTTACTTGATGTTCCGGATACCAAACCATTTCAATAAATCGGTATGCTAGCACATCAAGGAGAACATTAGAAGTGGAGTGCTAAATGTCTCTCGGTCGATCATCCAGATTTTATTTCCTTGGCCCCGCCAAGGTGACATCTGAGATGGTGTTATCTTCCATTGCATCTGCATCTCTTCCACCAGTATTCATCATGGTAGTACATTGTGTTGCCAGGATCCTTGACACGGATATTGGTAAAACTTTGATGAATATGGAAATGCTCAAATTCTGGAGAGCACGCGCCAGCAAAATCATCCCTTGCGTTGTCTTCAACAAGGTAGTCCACATCATCCATTCTAGTCCGAGTATGTTATTCTACCGAACTCCTCCAAATGATCGATTGTGATTTGCCTTAAGCTGGTATAAAGAGTTTCAATGATCTCTGAATCAAAGGTAATTCTTTTTGCCACTTAAGGGGATATATCTACGAGTCACCATCCCTAAGGTGTCTCGATATGGTATCATGGCAACTCAACTCCTCGCTACGTTGACAATCGTTTACCACCTTCTTAAGTGTGGAATTGTTGTCTACCTAGTGAACCCTCGTCATCTGTTCCACTCCATCCCTCTAGATGTATGCTTCGTGTCTCAGCTCGGGAGATGCCGCTATGTCTCATCCCATGAGTTGATCCTGAGTTGATCGGTCTTCGAGAAGATCAATTCTTCTAGAGTTTTCCTTTCCTCTTCTTGTCATGTTAGTTGGAGTTCTCAGAGGAAGACATCGAGTCAAAGATGGTGATCGAATCAACGCCCCTATGAAGTGCAACCTGGATTGTGAAGATTGCGTTAGTTGCGTTTCCCCTTCATTCTACCCTATGCTTGAATATCGGGACGAGATTCTTGTTTAGTGGGGGCGAGTTGTCACATCCCTGGTCCTGGTATGCAGTAGGCTAGCCCTTCATGTGTGCATCATGTTTAACTTTTCAAATGAACTTGAAATGGGGACTAATCAAACCCTAGCACCAGATCAAATCAAATAGGTTCAACATAAAATCATTTTCAATGAACTTGAAATGCCCTTATAAAATGTTCATCATCTTTGCCTTGGGCTAGAACCTCTGACAAAAATGGTGCACACTTTTCTAGGACATCATAAGGTCACTGAATTAAATCATATAGTATTTGCATTTGGGCATTTAAATGCTATAAAATATTTTAATTGCAGAAAAAATCCCAAACTGAAATGTTTACTGTAGGATATATTTCCAACAGTGGTCAGGAGTAGTTGCATGATTTTTGGGATTGATTTAGTATTTTTAATAAAGCCACAAAGTTGCAGTAAAATAGAAAATAGTAATTTAAATAGAAAACGGAGAGAGAGAGAGGAAACTACCTGGGCCGCTTACCTGTCCAGCCTGGCGGCCCAAGTGTGGCCGGCCCAGCCCACCACCGCCTCCTCCTTGTCGTCTTCCTTCCCCGCTAGAAGGACGGAGGCGGGTGGCCGCCCCGCGCCGGCCACCTCCTCCCTCCCTGCCCGCCTGGCTCCTCCCCGATGCTCCTAGATGACGCCACGGAGCGCCACGGACCCCCCTGGACCACTCTCACTCTCTCCCGTGCTTCCCCCCTCCTCTGTTTCTCTCGCGCACAGCCACCCGAACACGCCGTCGCGCCGCTCGCCGTTCCCGCGGCCACAGCCACCGCCTCACCTCACCGAAGCGCTCAGAAGCTCCGCCTCGACCCCTTCTTCCTCCCCACCGAGACACGCCCTGCCGGAAGCCCTGCAACACCGTCCTCGACGCCATCTTCGTCCACTGCACCGACGGCCGCCGTTGCTCGATTTGCCGCCCACAGAGCATCCCCGGCCTCGCCCTCGCTCTCGTTGGACTCGCGATGAGCCGCTGACCCGTTCCCCTCTTCTTCCCATGCCGTTTGGCCGCTCTAGCCGTTGTTTCCGCCGGACCCGAGAGCTCACCACCGCCCAGCCATGTCGCTGCCGTGGCCACCGTCACCTATAGCCACAACCGAGCACTTCACCGCACTCGCTGTGTCCCCAGGAGCCCGCAGCATCGCTCCGCAGCTTCTGCCGTGCCCCGCAGCACCCTGCGCGCACCTGGCTGAACTCCGGCCGCCGTCGCGAGCTTCGTTCCGGCAATCTCCGGCCACCTTGTGTCCTTCTGTCGCCTCCTCCGGATGCGTACGAGCTCCAGGAACCTATAGAGCCTCTCCGCGCGGCGTTTGGTCGCCGTAGGGCGAAACCCGAGCTGTTCCGCCGTCGCTGACCTCGCCGGCGGCTTAACTCCGGCCGTGCTGATGTGGCAGCGTCATTAGCAGCTAATGGCGCCACTAACTGAACCCACTCCCACTGATAGCTAGGCCCCACTGTCTAACTAAACATAGCTTAATTTCTGTTTAGTTTTAATTAACCTCACTGGGCCCACGCGTCATCTTTGACCAAGCTGACGTGGCCGTTGACTGGGCCCACATGTCAGCGACACAAACCAGCCTGAGACACTGACGTGTGGACCCCAGTGGTTAGGTTTGACCTGGACCAGCCCCGTTGACCATTGACGTCACCCTGATGCACTGCTGACGCAATAACTCATTTTCTGGATTTATTCTTTTACAGGAAATTCCAGAAAATAACCAAAACTTCTAAAAATCATAGAAATTCAGTCGTAACTCCAAATGAAATAAGTTGTATATGAAAAATGATTAGAAAAATCCAATCTATCCATCTGTACCACTTTCATGCATGTTTGAACAACCTAAGGTTGCTGTATATGACAATTTTCATAATTGGCATTTAAATAAGCACATATGGAGTTTGAATTTGAACCCTTGGTTCAAACCAACTCCATTTAACCTGCTGTTAGATGCATTAGCTCACACCACAGCATATTGCCATGTCATGATCATGGATCATATTGTTGCATTACATTGATTGTGTTCTTCTTTGTTTGTCGGTATTTGTCCCCTCTCGATAGACGTGTACCGATGATGTGATCGATGACACCGATGAAGAACTATACTATCTTCAGAAGTGCCAGGCAAGCAAAACCCCCTTGTTCATTCCGATACAACCCCACTCTCTCGCTCCTGCTCTCTTTTACTGCATTAGGACAACAACGATTCAACTGTTACATGCTGCGGTAGTTGAACCCCTTTCCTCTGCATGACCTGTCATTGCCATAGTAAATAGATGAAACCCACTAGCATGAGTAGGAGTTGTTTGAGCCCTGATGTGCCTACTCATTCATGCTTGTTTGTCATGCCTGCTATTTGCTTAGAGTTGTGTCAGGTCCGATTCATCGGGGATGAATTGGAATGTTGTGAAACATGTCCTACTGTGTGTGAGCTAAGTGTGTGAACACGATTTGGTAAAGGTAGCGGTGAGAGGGCATGTAGGAGTACATGGTGGGTTGTCTCATTGCAGCTGTCCTCAGGAACTGAGTTCTGTGTTTGTGATCCATGAACAGTTACTACCACACATTGGGTTCCGGTAACTCGACCCCTCTCGACTTATTAATCAACATGATCTCTGTCCAGGAGTTGCAACTAGTTTCTGGTGTTTGTAGGTAGTGTTAGTAGTCTACTAAGTGGCACCCGGTACAGGTGGGCTTGGGACAGACTAGGCACAGTGGCCGGTGTACCAAGTGGCACTCGGATGGTGGACTTGGGAACCCTGCACACATCGTTTGGGGCCGTGAGCGACACCCCGGCCGGATCTCCTTGCGGATGGAACCCGAATAGGCGATAAACCTGGACTAGAGACTTGTGTGGTTAGTCAGGTTGTGGCCGACTCCCTCGCCAGGCTTCCGCTTGAAGGTTGCCGAGATACACGACGTGTACATGGTGATAAGTGGCGAGAGCGTGTGTGAAGAAGTACACCCCTGCAGGGTTAACATCATCTATTCGAATAGCCGTGTCCGCGGAAAAGGACTTCTGGGTTGCCTGTACAGTTCGTAGACACGTGAAAGTGGATACTCTAAAATGCGCAAGATAAGTGTGACTGCTATGGATGGAGTTCTCGTAGGGAGACGGGAGCGGATCAATAGTGGTGTATTGATATGGTGAATATGTGGACTCGTGTGCGTCACCTCAAAAGAGTTACTTGTAGTCGTAGTTCAGGTTAGCCACCGAGTCAAAGATGGCTTGCTGCAGTCAAACTCCACCATCCTCTTTGTTGATAATGATGCATATGTAGTTAGTTCTAATGTAAGTCTTGCTGGGTACATTTGTACTCACGTTGCTTAATTTATGTTTTTGCAGAGAGACTTTAGTCTCGCTAGTAGTTCCACGTGGACTTCGACGTTTAGCTTGTTACTTCAGCTACGATCTTGTGCCTTCGGCATGATCTGGTAGATAGACAGGCTTCTCAGCCTTTTTCATTTGTAGATGTCTGTACTCAGACATGTTAAGCTTCCGCATGTGCTTTGACTTGTATGCTCTGATTGTTGGGTCATGAGACCCATGTTTGTAATATCTCGCTCCTCAGAGCTTATTGAATAAAATACTTGAGTTGTAGGGTCATGTTTGTGATGTCACGTTGTATTTGCACATATTGAGCATATTGTGTGTATGTTATTGAAATGCTTGGTATGTGTGGGATCTGACTATCTAGTTGTTTATCCTTAGTAGCCTCTCTTATCGGGAAATGTCTCCTAGTGCTTCCACTGAGCCATGGTAGCTTGCTACTGCTCTGGAACACTTAGGCTGGCCGGCATGCGTCCTTCTTCGTTCCTGTGTCTGTCCCTTCGGGGAAATGTCACACGATGAATACCGGAGTCCTGTTAGCCCGCTACAGCCTGGTTCACCGGAGTCCTGTTAGCCCAATGCTACATCCTGGATTCACTCGCTGATGACCGACACGTTCGATGCTGGGTCATGGATGCCTGTCCCTATAAGTTTGTGCCACTTTGGGTTTACGACTAGCCATGTCAGCCCGGGCTCCTTATTATATGGATGCTAGCGACACTATCATATACGTGTGCCAAAAGGCGCAAACGGTCCCGGGCAAAGGTAAGGCGACACCCGCGGGAGTACCGTGCGTGAGGCCGCAAAGTGATATGAGGTGTTACATGCTAGATCGATGTGGCATTGAGTCGGAGTCCTGTCAGCCATTGTGAGGGTTTTGGTGACGGCCACCCGACAGATGGTGGGTGTCCAGAGCATCGGGAGCGCGCTTGAGCAGGCGGTGTTGACAGGGTGATTGTCCGTGTTGAAGGTCAGGTCGGCCTTGGGTGCCACCCAACCCGGAGGAGCTCCTTGCCGCGTGAGAGTGGTGCTGATCTGGCGAAAGAACGGCTTGGCGTGGCGGTCCGAGGGTGGCGCCTACGAGCCGCCCAGGAAAGCTGCAATGACCAGGGGCGCCGGTGCAGCATAGTGGGTCAGGAAGAGGTCGCGCAGTTCCTCCGAGGAGGCCACAGAAGATGTCTGCAGGTTGAGCAGACAAACACGCGGGACGCCGGTGAGGGCCATGGGAAACCAGTTGGCCATGACCATGTCGTCGCCTCCGGCCTTGAGGACGGCCTCCCCATACGCGAGCAGGAAAACCAGCGGGTCCGCCGTGCCATCGTAGCACGACGGCATCTCTGGCTTGAACTTGTGCGGCCACTGCACCTGCCCCAAGGCGGAGGCCAGGGCTCGGAGCCCCCTGGCACCGGTGCTGGCGCCGGCCGCTGGGGCAGGAGGCGCAATGCCCGCCATGAGGGCGAAACGCGGTGTTGGTGGAGAGCGGGTCGACGGAAGAAAGAGCTCCAACGCACCCCTACCTGGCGCGCCAAATGTCAGATATTGGGTTTCGGCAAAACCCTTAAGGTTCGAACTCCGGGGGGCGCACGAAGCTCTTCTCCCTACCGAAACACGCCCTCAGCCTCACCGCAATTGCTAAGCTAGATCGGTGGACAACACAAGAGACACGAGGTTTATACTGGTTCGGGCCACCTTTGTGGTGTAATACCCTAATCCAGTGTGTGGTGTGGTGGATTGCCTCTTGGTCTGATGATGAACAGTATAGAGGAAGAACAACCTCGCGAGGAGAGGTGTTCTTGTCGTGGTGTTCTGCTTGGAAGGATTCGATCCCCTCCTACTGTGGTGGCTATCTCTATTTATAGAGGCCCTGGTCCTCTTCCCAAATATTGAGCGGGAATGGATCCAACAATGGCCATTTTGTAAGAGGGCAGCTAGTACAAGCTATCCTGACTAAAGGTGGTCTTCGACTGCCAAAGGTGCTGGTGATGACACCGTCTTGGGCTCCACGGTGACCTCCATCCTGCCGTTCTGCTGGTCTTGGCCTCGTTGCACCGATATGGAAATGTTTGCCTGATGCCTCGGTACTCCGCGCCTGCGCTTGCCCCCTTTGCACCAAAGAGGAAAAGAGGACACTGCGCAGGCTGGCGCCCGCCTGGCGCCCGCCTGGTCTTGATCGTCATGGCTTGCGTCATGAGCACCTCACGAGGTATCCCTTGCCTTGATATCTCTACCTCCTCGCGAGCCTGCCTGGTGAGGCCGCCCCTGAGGAGGCCTTGCACCGTTTGCCCCACGAGGCTTGGCTCCTCGCGAGGGTCTTGAGTGCTTGGTTGATGAAGACGGGCCGTACTGGGCAATTGGTTGAGCCACGTAGCAGGTCGTAGGCAGGTAGGTCTAGGGACCCCCGTTCCCAGAACGCCGACAATGTGATCCATAGTGGAAATCTCTACCAAGACCTATATTTTGGAACAGAGGGAGTATGATAGTAGTACAGTATGTTCCTTTTACTAAAGATGAGCAGGGACATTTACAGTGTAGAGGTCTATATGGTTGGTTGTGATGGACACTTTGAGCCTCTTTGATTTGTAGGATTTTGTAAACATAGGAATAGGATTTGTAGTGGCCTTCCCACTTGAATCCTATAAGAATAGCAAGGAAATGTGGGGAGCTATGTCGCCTTTGAGAGTTACACTGATATTAACAGTACCGCACCTTCACTTGAAGAGAGCTGGTATCTGAAGCCTTTCTAGCCGTACCGGCAATACTAGCACATATATTCCAGCCAGTTCCACTTTGCTGATTTTACTCTGATGCTTACGGTTTTCCCGTTATATCTACACAATGATCTGTGTAGCTGCTTTGTGTCGCACTAGCAGTAGTCCACTCTTGAAGCTAAACACTGCAATGACTTACAAAATTGGCACCAAGGCATTGAGTGCCATTCTGGATGCAATGAAACTCATACGCTCCCACCTGTTGATTCTTGTTCAGAATATGATCCTAATGACTATTCTAACCTTGAGGAGTCAAAGGCAGATGGCCTGTCCTGTTCACCCATCAAGGTACCTATTCTAATTTGGCAAGGTTTTATTGATTGCACGTATCTTGCATACGTTGTCTTGCAGTTCTTCTACTTTGTTGCACTGCCATCTGCTTAGTTTACTCATCATATATGTCGAGATGCCATGCCCATCCATTATCAATACATATTCCATCTGTCATCATACCATGTTTTTCCACTCAAATGCTGTTTTTGTGCATCAGACATCAAAAAGGAAAAGGGTGATTGCCGAACTTGAAGGAGCACCAGCAAAGTCCTTGAAAAACGTGGTGGTGCCGAAGAAATCAGACATCACCCCACTTATATTGGCTGTACAACCAGTGACACAAAATGTAGGACCAACTCTAGTAGACTGTACCCATATTTCACTGGCCCCACCACTAGCCCCACCACACAGGACTTGCACTCCAGCAAAAGGTATACGAATTTCATTTGCCACAGCACCAGCCGTACCACAGAAAAATTCCACTCCAGCCAAAAGTACAGCAAGTCCACCGGCCGAAGACCTATCCCAACCGCAAAGACGACCAATTCCTGCAGATTGGAACCCCATTCCATTTATTCCCAGTTTAAAAGACAATCCTTTCAATGTTGTTAGGGACTACGTGCATATATTCCCATCATGGGAAGATTATAGTGAAGACAAACACCATTTCCACATCTTCCCGTCCAACTTACGTGTAAGTGCTATTATCCATTGTTATTATTTTCCTGTTTTCTGCTGATTGAACACATCAATGATTTACATTACATTGTTGTAACTAGGCAAGGGTCAACCTGGATAGTCATGACGAGCAAAGTTTGCTTGTGCTTTTCAAGGAAGCATTGCAGCAGTATCGGTGTTACCTGAGGAAACCACACTTTGATGGCAAGTCTATAAACGAATTTCTGGTGAAGTCTCCTGTGCTAAATTTAGAAGACATTGAATGGAAAACCTTGTTATGCACTGGTCTCGTTCCCAGGATGAGGTACTGTCTATGAAATCACATGACAATTTGAACTTCTACTTTTCCGCATGTGCCTTACAAATCTTTTTTGCAGGAAATCTGCTCGAAGAAGAATTCCGGTTTGAAACGAACAACAGGATATAGAAAATATGCTGCCCGCTGCTTTGCTCTTGTTAGTACCTGTTGTCCTATATCATTGTACTTGCATACATACCTGGTTCATTATGTGACACCAGTATGCATGATAGCTTGCTTATCAATTGTTCGCTCCAAATTATCTGATCTGTATGAATGGTTACATTAGTGTAGAATATATCCAATGCCAATGAATATTTTTAGCTCTGCATTGTTCTTGTAAGTACATGTTGTCCTTTATCGGTGTACTTATATTGACAGGTAGTTGTTCATGTACCATCACTCTGCAGCTTATTTTCCTTTGCCCTCCATTTTCTACACATCAGATCTATATTTACTCTTACCATAAGGTTGGATAACACCGATGGTACTGAAGAAGTTTAGCTGTGCCTTGCTCTTGGCTATACCTTTTGCCTATATCACTGCACTTACATTTATAACTACTTGGTTATATAGCATCACTCTTCATCTTATCTTAAATATTCTCCATTTTTTCGTATATTATCACATCTATATTTACTCTTAACAAAATGTAGAATAAATGCAATGCTAATGAAGAAGATTATGTGGTAAACTTCTTGAATTGCCCCCCCCCCCGATCAGCATGGACAAGGGCTTTATAGAGCCTGTCTTCACCAATAGCGTAAGCTTGTCCTTCTCAAGCCTTCAAACTTTGTTGTGTATATTTGGTTAGGCATGACTGCAACAGCTGTTTATTTTTGGTGTTTGCATCAAATTGCATGTTTAAAGTTTATTATGTAGTTCATAAACAAAAGTTTGTCCTTCTCAATTTAAGTTTTTAGTTGTACAACCAAGTTCCTTCTTCATACCATTTAAATTAAACTATACAGAGCAAGTGATCTTCGTTTGCACTGCATGTATGCTTCTGTTCTTCATCCGTAATCCAGTGGTGTGGTGAACCTACCCACTACAGCACAATGTCATATTCTGCAATGTCTTAACTATGAACAATGTCATATCATTCTACTATTATTTAAACCATCTCTTTATTTGCCAATCTGAAATGGGATAAATTGACAGCACACTAACCATTGATACTTATGAGTTCTTGATCTATAATCCAGTGGTGTCGTGAAGATGCCAACTCCTTCACAATGTCATTTCCTGCCATGTCTTGACCTGAACAATACCATATTGTGTTAATGCAATTTTAAACTGTGTCACTTTATTCATCAGTAAGAAATGTGATGAATTGTCAGCACTGATACATTTATGTGCAAAACCTGTCATCTGTCTACTTGTTTATCTTTCAGAGTGAGGAAGATATAAGTGTTAAACAAGCGCAGTCTCATCAGCTTGCTCAGCTGCTTGCGCTGCAGCTCCCCAACAGGGCTAACCTTTCTTGAACTCTATTGAAGTGCTGTCGGTTTTGTATATTATTTTGTCGGCGTGTTTATTTGCACGGGCGGCGATCTTTGATGCCCAGTGTATGTAATCTGCTGTCTGCTTGTGCTTTATTATCATAGTGGCGAACTTTGATGCCCAGTGGATGTAATATGTCGTAATTTCTTTATTATATAGTCTAGGTATTTTCTTATTCACGATGCTGCAGTTATTTTACTGCATATATATCCTGTCTTCGCAGTAAACCGGCCAAACCGTAAAATTACGGTACATAATTGGGCCGTCATGCAATCACGATGTTTGATCCACATCATGGGACCCATCATCTTGGTCCATTAAAAGGCCAAAAGTAAACTCACCCACTAGTAGATTCGGGCCTTTAATAGGCCGAGTAACGGCCGGCTCTCCTTTCGCAAGAAAACTCAATGGGCTTTTAGGAGACTGAGAAGTAGGTTGGGCCTGAAACATGCCGAACAACCCACGGGCCGACAGCAGCCCGAAATAGACCCCGACCCATGATTGTGAGAATCAAATCACGGGCTTTTAATAGGCCAAAATTGTCTTGGTCCTAGTTTGGCCCAATCAGATATCGGCTACGAGCAGGCCAGATGCAAACCGGGCCGTAGTTAGGCCCAACTATATGACGGGCTTTTAACAGGCCAAAATTAATATAGGGCCAAAATGTTAAATGGGCCCTTAATAGTCCGAAACTAATATCAGGCCGAATTACTAAATGGGCTTTTAGCAAGTGGGCCCAAAAGCATAGCGTCCAGTTGATGGGCCGCATCTGATATGGGCCATAATTTAGCCCAAAGCCTCTTAAAGGGCTGGACCTGATCTGGGCCGTAATTTGGCCCAGAACATGGTAGGCTTTTAACGGGCCGGATCTCATATGGGCCATTATTAGGCCCAGAACGTGGCAGGCCATTAATGGTCCGAATCAAATATGGGCCGGCATTTGGCCCAAAACATGGCAGCCAATTAATGGGCCAGCCTACTAGGGTCCTCAAAATCTTGTGGGCCTACAGCTGGGCCGACCCATTAATGTTGGCGAAATCTCGTGGGCCTTTAGTTGGGCCGGCCCATTATGATCCGCAAAAATACTTGCGGGCCTTTACCTGGGCCGGCCCATTATGGCACACAAAAATCTTGTGGGCCTTTACCTGGGCTGACCCATTATGGCCCGCAAAATCTTGTGGGCCTTTAGCTGGGCCAGCCCATTATGGTCCGCAAAATCTCATGGGCCTTTAGCTAGGCCGGCCCATTATGGTCTGCAAAATCTTGTGGGCCTTTAGTTGGGCCGGCCCATTTAAACTTTATGGGCCGGTCCACGTGTCAACATATCATAGGCGCGTCTCGCCCATTGGTTGAGTGACACCTGTGCCAACGCGGAGCTGACAGGTGTTTCCTCCAGCCAATGATGATTTTACACATGGAAAATCCCCATTGGTCCGGGCTATTAACGGGTTATCAGATCCAAAACTGGACCCGGTAGCTTAACGGCGTTCCGTTACGGTGGATGCCACGTGTCGGTCACCCTTGACGAAAGCACTTCTGTGACGCGCGATTTATCGTCATGGAAGTGGACACTTCCGTGATGATAATTTTGGTAATGTCATGGAACACTTCTCCGACAGCACAGGTATGACTATCTTGATTCTGTCATAAAATCATCAAGGATGTACATGCATGACAAAAAACACGACCTACTGTGACAAACACGTATCATCACGAAAGTGTATTTTTTTTGTAGTGCGTACTCCCCTCTACCAGTGACTAGACTGGCGCATCTTCCACGACTCTTGTTCATTCCGTCCGAGGCCTCGCCGTCATCGTTCTCCTTGGTTCGCTCGCCGTGCGCGGTGCGCCGCCGTCTAGCGTTGTCAACGTCATCAACAACCAAGAGGAATAATGAGATGACTATACGCGTAGAGGATGACAATAGGGACTCACCAAGGTCATGGTAGTATGCAAGCAAGTTCCTCATTATTACAAGCCCAAGAAATGGTTCCTCCTAATGGTTGGACATTTAGGGCCCACGCCATTGTCAACATAGTCAATCTACGAGAGAATTACACAATGAGCGGCTGACACCAGGGACCCAGCAGGTCGTGCAGTTGTTATTTACTTTTTTGTGGAACAAGGAATTGTTATTTACTACTTTTAGAGACGGATCTGGGTAACAACAGGGCTATGTAGGGGCTGTGTCCCGTCTAGCCAGGGTTTTACTTTATGTTTACCACATGATGAGCCTAGTTATGTTTTTTTCTTTCAAAAAATGGCTAGCCCATTTCTACCTTTTTAAAGAAATACCCAATGGAGGCCTACTTGCTTTCTCAGCCCTGGTTGGCTGCAAATCTTTCAACGAGAGCGATGTATTCGCTTGCTCAGAAAATGAAGTAGTAAGAAATGAGATGTAAATTTTAAAAACACAACAAACTGGCAATAAGTTTCTTGTATCTTTTTTAAGATTTCAAATTCAATTTTCTGCGGGGAAAATTATGTTGGACTTTAAATTGATATAAATTTATTTATTTTAAATTAGTTTGCACGTGATTCGAAATTTTGGGATTAAAAATAGTTCGGACCGCACTTAAATATGAAAATTTTGTTGAATTTTTAACCGTGGCCATAATATGGGTTGTAATGGTAACAAAAAGAATATGTGATTGAAAAATCCTTAAGAATTAGCCAATGGGCTGTACATTTATTAGCAATAATGGCAGATGGGTTGTAGTTATAAAAATAGGTTATTGTGGCCACTAGAAATTGCAGTGACTACAAGGAAACGACTAAACAAGAAAATAAGGAAATAAATAAGCAAGCAACTAACGCTAGGCTATTACGGCTATTACATATATTACATCCACTGGGCATCAAAGTTCGCCACCAGTGCAAATATAGGGAACAAAGCAGCATATTACATACACTGTCCCTCTAAATTGGCCACCAGTAAAAGTAAACGCGGCAGCAAAACAAATCCATAACTGAAACAACTTATGGAAAGCTCAAGAAACGTTATCCTCCACCATGCTGGCAATAAAGGTAGGCGGGGCAGTCTAAAGCTGTTTGCATGCGGCGAGGAGGTGTGCTCAGCCTGGCCTGCAGCGAGTGGGGCCCTCTTGGCCAGCGTGCCGGTTCAATGCCTGCGCTATGAGAGGCCGCGTTCGTGTCAGAGCAATCACTCCCTCCAGTCCTTTTTTGTTTGGGCATAAGAAAATCTCATTTTCCTTTCACATTTTACAAGTAAAATTCATGGACAAACTTTGACCCAAAATACAATGGGGACTAGTAAACCAGAATGGAGGTAGTAGTTTTTTTCAATCAAAGAAGGGTTTCCCCCTTCCGATTTTCATTACTGAAAACCAGCATTTAATATAAACCATAGTATTTGCCCTAGAACTACCAAGTTCAACATCTCGCAACATATACCCATACAACCATACGCCAAGGAGGTACGTAGTACTATGAATTCTATTTTCGCTCCATACCAATCGTTCTAAAAACTACTTAGTACTTATAAAGCGCCATTGAAAATCGGAACTCTTAACCCCACTAAAAAATGATATTTTAAACGTGGCTACTCGATCTGTGGCAACTGGTGAGCCACCCTCCAAGTCGTTCACCTGTGGTCCCGACCATCAACTCCTACGGATCAAATTATCACTCGAGCTGACTATTCCTACAAAGGTGCTCCACCACGTACCCGGTACCCGCGAATGCAGCAATCGTGCACCTAAGGTTTTAGGGTTTATTTGTTAACGTTGCCATTACGTAACACTCATGTGTGCGAGACATCGAGAGACTGACTGCGTGCGTGCGCCTCTTCTCTTTGTATATGTACTCCACTATTTTTCTAGTGTCCAAAAAATTATAATAACTACTAGCAATGTGCCAATGCGTTTCCACACGATCAAAGTAGATTAATACATATTCACCGATTTGATAGAAAAAAGTCTAGTTTTGAAATACGTATATCTCTAAAAATATGTTATGTTTCACTCAAAATATATTCGTTTGGCGATTTTGATGAGATAAGGGAGGAATGTTGTTGGTTTCAAGATTCCAGAAGTGGTATATGTATAATTTCTACTCTTACTAGCAAGATGCCCATGCGTTGCATGGAACATCAAGATCTTATGGGAGAAAAGGATGAACTAGGGAAGGCCTTATCTGCAAATGTGGTGAGGATTGCGGGTAAATTGCCATAATTTCCTTCCTATCCGTCAGATATAAATCAGACGACCTACATTGCAGGATGGCAGGCCCACCATCATCACCAACTCTGTTTTTTGTCCCTACTCTTATAAGAAGCATTGTCGGTGATGATCGTGTGCCTGCCATCTTGCAATATAGGCCGTCCGATCTATATCTGACGGATAGGAAGGAAACTATGGCAATTTTGCAAAATGATACCCACACCCCTCTCCACATTTGCAAATAAGGCCTTCCCTTGTTCATCCTTTTTCCCCACAAGATAAACTACTCATACAAATGCATCTTGATGTTCCATGCAATTCATGGGCATCTAGCTAGTTGTTGCAAAAGGCCCATGTGTGTGAGAGAGAGGGAGAGTGGAGGAGGACGGAGTGCATGTGTGACAAAGACACAAAGAGTGTGTGTGCGAGTGGTATCAGCTTAAAATGAGGCGATAGTGTGTGTGTGCACGATCGAGAGAGAGTGTCTCAAGAAGGGAAGAAAAATCTACATAGATAAAAGGAGTGGGAGAGAGACATGTATGCGATAGTGGAAGCACGAGTTTGTGGGTGTATAAACCTATCTAGAGGCTAGTCGATAAATGTTTGTGAGAGAAATACGAGTAGGGGTGCGAGAGCAAGAGTTTTGTGTGTGTGTGAGAGAGATGGTAGTCGGGAAGGGGAGTGGAAGCAGGAGTTGTGTGTGTGTGTGTATGAGAGAGAGAGGGGGGGGGGGTTGTCTGATTGGTAAACAAATGAATAATGTCAGTCTGGGATGGAGACGAAAAGGAAACCGCAACAAATGTCGTGTCTGTAGTGGAGAGAGAGAGAGAGTAATTTTAGTGGTATGAGTCATATCTAGAGACATATAAGGTGTGTGAGAGAATCACATAGAGAGAAAGACAAAGTGAAAGACGAGTGGAGACTGTGTGTGTGGTGGTGAAAAAGAAAGCTTAGGTACCGAGTGATACTAAAGAACAGTAGAGACGTCAGAGATAATGAAAACCGTGTAATGTATAATGATAGGGAGAGTGTGACACTTCTCAAGGGAGACGTCGAGAGACCATGTTTGCGTGGATAGGAGAAACATGAAGTGAGCGTGCGGGTGAGCTGGAGAAAAGAGAGTGATAGCTACATGAAGGAGGATGCATGCGAGAGAGATGGGCGTGAAAGGAGTGAACATAAAAGGGATTCAAATATTTGAATTCGAGATGATGATACATGTAATACATACTCGAACCAAAATTGATCTATCAAACATGCATACTCATATGAATTCACGCGCATCTATGTTATTTAATATGTAGATATTACTGATCCATCCATTTTAGTAGAACATAATTTGGTTTAAATTTTTTGAATTCAACCTTAAGATTTTGAGATCATTGTATTTGTAAATCATATTATACATATAAAGGAGCAGAATTCTTTGTTGTGCTTTTGAAAATATATAAAAAATGATGTATATAGAATTTAATTCCAATTGAAAATGGATCCCGCCCCAAAAAAATAGAATACAAACGTGATTTGAGTTGAGTTGGCACGGTAAACATGCACTCTGCAAAATTTGAACGAAGCGGGGAAAGTCACAGTAAGTGTCCGAAACCAAAATCTGCGAGATGTAAATTACTACTGCCTATCCCTACCAACCAAAGCCTATCTGCTGGATTTCTATAGGTTTCGATAGGGGTAGGTTTGTAATTTTACCCAAACGTGACATAACCGCCTCTCACCCGGATTCATACACGGTGGGCACCAAAACACAGTGTGTCCTCGGCCGAAATCGACTCCCTCCCCGATTCATACACGGTGGGCGCCAAAAACAAACTCTCGTCGGCAAATATTCGGTGTGTGCGAGATTACCGTCCTATCCCCAACCGACTAATATTGCTGTGATGTAGGAAATTTGAAACTGGGGCTAAGTTTGTAAATTTCCTCGCAGTTGAGACAAGTGCACACTGAATACATGGTTCCCCCTTCCTCTCTACCTCCCTTTTCCCCATTCGTACTCTATGGGCGCCAAAACACCCCCTCCACCCCAGCCTCCTCCGTCTGCCACCCCATCCACCACCGTCCTCCTCCACCATACCGGAGCTGATACGCCGACACCGCCGTCCATTCCAAGAGATCGACCTCTCTCATCCACGGCTTCGGACCGGGATTCTTGCATCCCGTCCTCTTGCTTCAGCCCCGCTGCCGTCCACCTTGCCGGCGCCGCTCCTATGACCGTCTCGTCCACCGCGCCCTGCCGCCACCGTCTACCCTCCTAGATCTGCTTCCACGCTGCCGACAACCATTGCTACCACCATCAAATTCTTAGCAGATGCATACACGGCGCCGCACCAAAGGCGGTACTCTTTCGTATCTGCTCAACTTATTTATCGCAGCAAGAAAATAGATCGCCACTGCTTTACTCTGATTTCTTGTCTTGGTTGTGAAGTTGCCTTTGTCCAGTTTGCACCTTCAGATCCGCCATGGAACACTAAACATTATACTCCCAATGCTTATGGTTTTCCCCCTTTATATTCCACACTAGTTAAATCACAGTAGCATAAATTTCAAAATTTGGTCAGCCGATTTTTCAGAGCTCGCGGAGTTCACC
>NC_041387.1:211839644-211987549 GCF_002162155.2 Triticum dicoccoides | reverse complement strand
GGGGGGCTGGGGACTCGCCAAACAAAGAAAACTGGACGCGGGTGGGGGTTGGGGTGGGGGGTGTGGGTGGTAGAGGAACACAGGCGGTGGGGGCCGGTGGTCCAGCTGGCGGCCCGTGCGGTGTTCTGTATGGGAAGAATCAGAGACGAGCAATAAGAAGGGTTAGGAGACGTAGGATCTTCATCCAACCGCCTAAAATGGTCGAGAGACAACAGGGAGTTGCATTCTTAATGCGCTCTGGTTCATTATGTGTGGGCACTGCACAACCAACATTTTATTATCCAAAATCTGCTTGCTCTTCTTTACCATGTTCCTCTTCCGTTCTTCTTTAATATGTACTCCCTCCGTTTCTAAATACAAGTCTTTGTATAGATTCCACCATGGACTACATATGGAGCAAAATGAGTGAATCTACACTCTAAAATGTATCTGTATACATCTGTATGTGTGTCGGATATCGGGTTCCGGCAAAACCCTTAAGGTTCGAACTCTGGGGTGCGCATGAAGCTCTTCTCCCTACCGAAACACGCCCTCAGCCTCGCCATGATTGCTAAGCTAGATCGATGAACAACACAAGAGACATGAGGTTTATACTGGTTCGGGCCACCGTTGTGGTCTAATACCCTAATCCAGTGTGTGGTGTGGTGGATTGCCTCTTGGGCTGATGATGAACAGTACAGAGGAAGAACAACCTCGCAAGGAGAGGTGTTCTTGTGGCGGTGTTCTGCTTGGAAGGATTCGATCCCCTCCTACTGTGGTGGCTATCTCTATTTATAGACGCCCTGGTCATCTTCCCAAATATTGTGCAAGAAGGGATCCAACAACGGTCATTTTGTAAGGGGACAACTAGTAAAAGCTATCCTGACGAAAGGTGGTCTTTGACTGCCAAAGGTTCTGGTGATGAGGCCGTCTTGGGCTCCACGGTGACCTCCGTCCTGTCGTTCTGCTAGTCTTGGTCTCGTTTCACCGATATGGAAACCTTTGCCTGATGCCTCGGTACTCCGCGCCTGCGCTTGCCCCCTTTGGATCAAAGAGGAAATGAGGACACTGCGCAGGAAGGCGCCCGCCTTGTCTTGATCATCATGGCTTGCGTCATGAGCACCTCGCGAGGTACCCCTTGCCTTGATATCTCCGCCTCCTCGCGAGCCTGCCTGGAGAGGCTGCCCCTGAGGAGGCCTTGAGACGTCCGCCCCGCGAGGCTTGGCTCCTTGCGAGGGTCTTGAGTGCTTGGTTGATTGAGATGGGCCGTACTAGGCCATTGGTTGAGCCACGCAGCAGGTCGTAGGCACACAGGTCTAGGGAGCCCCGTTCCCAGAACGCCGACAGTAGCCCCCGGGCCCAAGGCGCGCTCGAACTTGGCTTAGCAGTGAAGCCAAAGGGCAAGTGCGGAGAGCCGCGGGCCCTCACAGCCTACGGCCTTGGTCGACGCATGGCGACTGATTGGACGTGGGCGTCTCCGCTTCCCCATGCTGCCTCAGTAACTGCCCGATTTGACGAGTCCCTGCTGCATGCAAAAAGAGTCATCATTACCTGTGATCGTGGAGGCCGACGGTTGGCCTCCCTTGGGTTATAAATATGGAAGGGTGAGAGCCCCTGTTTGTCCATCTCTTCCTGCTCCGCCTGCTCGCTTCTTCTTCCTCGCTCCTGCTGCTTGTTGCGCCCCTTAGGGTGCCCGTGAAGAGGTTATCGACCGTGCAAAAGGGGAAGGCTCGCTAGGAAGGGCCTGGCTCTCCTCCGCCCAAGCACGACTGTGGTCGTCCCCACAAGCATCCGGCGACCCCTGCCGTGGCTTCCCATGGCCGCGGGGGTGGCCCTTCACGCAGTGGTGCCGCCCATGTGGAGGCAGCCCTGTTGGAGGAGGAAGGCGTGTCGTGGCTGCGCGGCCTCCCCGGTCGCGCTTCCATTCGGCAGAGGTGCTGCCGGAGTTCGTTGTGTGGTTGGACAACCCGACCGGCAACTGGCTCCCGCTCCCTCGCTTCTTCGCCGGTGAACTGCCGTCCGCTGGCCCCGGTGGGCTCTGGTTGCAGGCGGACGGTTGCTGTAGCAGGGCCTCCTGGGTCGCGGTGGGGATCTCCGTCGCCGGCAATGTGGCCCTGACCCAATGCTGGCAAATGTTTGCCCGCGCGCGTGGCCTGGGCAGGCGGTGCACCCTCCACTTCGAGTACAACGGTGACGTGACCCTCTACGTGAGGGTGTTCGGAGAAGATGGCCACCGTGTTGGGTGCTTCCCTAAAGACGATGATGGCGATGAGGTGCTCGGCCTTGGTGACGGCCGCGACAAGGGCGAAGGAGAACCCGCTCCCGACGGCGACCGCAGCTCGTCGAGCTTCAGCGGCTTCTCCTTCGGCAATAGCACCTCCAGCGGTGGCCGCGATCAGCCACCACAGTGCCGCGCTCGCTTTGAGGGCAGTAGTGGGTCGTCCCGTCGCCGCGCTCTAGTGAAGCGCGAGGTGGAGTCTGATTGAGCTCAGGAAGACGACGCAGATCCCTCCTCGCGAGCCGTTGCAAGGCACGCATCGCTTTTATTTTATTTTTCTCCTTTTCCTGCATCGAGAGAGAGGTATGGGGCCCTGTGGGGGCATGCAACAGACTATGATCCCCTAATTATCATACTGCATTTATTGTTCCTATGTTGTGCTATGGTGTCGTTGTTATGTGTTTGCGCGTGGGAACAACTTAGCTCGGGACGTTTGCAGTAGTTTCTGCCTTGCGAGGTACTTGCCTGAGGCCTCGCCGGGCGCCTTAAGAGGTGCAAAAAAGCAGTTGGGGGAATCATTTCCGAACCTTGGTCGCGATGGTTGCCGGCTGTGGCCCGGTGCTTTGTGTCGCGATGCCCGAGGGGCATGGACTGGGAGGGGTGCTCCCGCTGCTAACTTGAACGAGAGAGCCTCGCGAAAATTAAGAGAGGAAGGGCTCACGAGGGCGCCCGGGAAGCCTCCTCGCGAGGTTTGTGAGAGAGAGAACGAGTCAGAAAAAAGCTGAAAACAGAGAACAGGGGCAGAAGACGGCAAATAACACTAGAAGCAACTTCAATAAAGGTTCAAACAAGGGAGAACAAACCAACTACGGAAAGCAAATGAAAAGCCGCGTCTGGCACCTAGTCTAGTCTTCGACGTCTTCTCACCAGCGCGGAGCTAAGTGCCGCCACTAGGCGTGGGCAGGAGCCCCCGAGGCCCGAGGGCGGCTCTCCGGAGACTCAGGGACGAGTACAACCCCAACTCGTTATTATGTGAGAGTGTCACGGGCGGCGAGCTTCACAGGCACTGGGCCTTCTTCACAGGTACCGGGCCTTTCTTCTGGCGGCGAGCTTCACAGGCACCGGGCCTTCTTCACACGCACTGGGCCTTTCTTCAGGGGTAAAACGTTCGAATATGCTAGATGTTCCAGGCATTTGGGATTGGTACCCCCTCCTGAGTCTCTAGGCGCGCGACACCATGCCTGGAAACATGAACAACCTTGAACGGGCCCTCCCACATGGGCGAGAGCTTATGCAACCCTTACCTGGAGAGCACCCTCCTGAGTACGAGGTCACCTACCTCGAGAGTCCTGGGGCAGATGTTGCGGCTGTGATACCGCCGCAGTGCCTGCTGGTATCTTGCTGCTCGCAGTGTGGCTTCACGACGGTGCTCCTCCCCTAGCACAAGGTCCATCCCCCGCGTGGCGTCCTGTTGTGCCTCATCGAATGCTAGGACCCGCATGGAGCGATGCTTGACCTCATGAGGGAGGACCACCTCTGCTGCGTAGACAAGGAAGAACGGGGTCTCGCCAGTTGGCTTGGTGGCGATAGTGCGGATGGACCACAACATGGACTAGAGCTCATTGTACCAGCCCCTGCTGCAGGCCTCCAGCTTCTTCTTGAAGGTCATGGTCTTGATGCCCCTCAGGACCTCCGCGTTGGTGCGTTCGGCCTGGCTGTTACTCCGGGGGTGCACCACCGAAGCGTAGCATATCTGCGTCCAAGGTTAGCACAATACATTTTGAAGAGATTGCTGGTGAACTACGAACCGTTGTCGGTGATGATGTGATTAGGGACCCCAAACCGGCTCATGAGGCACTTGATGAACTTGACTGCGGAACTGGCTGGGATGGTGCGGACGGCTTCCACCTCTGCCCATTTGGTGAACTCATCTATGGCAACGTAGAGGTAGCGGTAGCCCCCAGGCGCTCGAGGAAACGGGCCCAACATATCCAGCCCCCACACCGCGAACGAACACGAGAGCGGGATGGTCTGCAGGCCCTCAACTGGCTGATGGATCTGCTTGGCATGGAATTAGCAGGCTTCACAGGACTTCACCAGCTCGATCGCATCGTTGGGTGTCGTAGGCCAGTAGAACCCGTTGCGAAGCGCCTTGCCGATGAGGGTCCATGATGATGAGTGGTGTCCACAATCTCCGCCGTGTATGTCAGCCAGCAATTCCTTCCCCTGTTCCCTAGAGATGCAACATAAGGAAACGTCATTTGGCCGCTTCTGGTATAGCTCACCATCTTGGATGCAGTAGGCCGTGGCCTGCCGGGCCATGCATTCCGCGTCCTCCTCTTTCTCTGGCAGCGTCCCTTGCATCAGGTAGTCCTTGAATTCCATGGTCCAGCATCCCTCTCGAGGCTCCAACGCCAAGAGTAAGCATTCTTTCGAGGTCGGGCCACAGGCCGGGGCTCCTATGGCAGGTGGCTGAGGGAGTTCTTCCCGAGGTTCTGCTATGCTCGAAAGTGATAGTGCCGCCGATGTCTTGAAGAGCCGCTCCTCGAAAACGCCAGGCTCCTGAGGCAGCCGCCTGGACGCCCTTTTGGCGATATCATCAGCCTATTGGTTGGTGCCGCGGGGCACATGCTGCAACTCCAGTCCCCAAAACTACTTCTCCATCTTGCGTACTTCCGCAAGATACGCCTCCATGTGCTCGTCCCTTGGCTCGTCCACCTTGTTGGAGAAGTTGACGAGCAGTTGTGAATCGCCCTTGATGACGAGGTGCTTCACTCCCAGTGCTGCTGCAGCTTTTAGGCCTCCTATGAGGCCCTCATATTCATCTATGTTATTGGAGACCTTCTCTCCCTACTGGTAAAGAGCTGTTCGGCATAATAGAGCTTGTCTTGAGTGGGGGATATAAGCACTGCGCCATCCCCCGTGCCGTGCCGCGAGAATGCTCCATTGAAGTACATGACCCAGCCATTAGGTGCTTCACTCCCTGGGGAGAGAGACCGATCTTCGCCCGTCTTGAGCCCTGGCGCCTCTGTCCATTCTGCCACAAAATCTGCAGGTGCAGCTCCCTTGACGACCTTGGTTGTGCTAAACTCCAACTGAAATGCTTGCAACTTGATGTTCCATTCGGCGACCCTTCCAGCGGAGTTGGGGCTCCTGAGTACCCTTTCCAGTGGGTAGGCCGAGACGACCTTAATGGGGTGACCTTGAAAGTAGTGTCGCAGCTTGCGCGAGGCCACCAAGAGCGCGAGTAAGATCTTCTGAGGCATGGGGTATCGCGCTCTTGCATCCCGCAACACCGTGCTGACGAAGTACACCGGATGCTCGACGAGGGTGGGTGTGCTGACATGGCTTGTGTCCTCCGGAGGTTGAGACGCTTCCTGAGGTGATGGAGGCCCCAGCGCCTGGTTGCCTGGTGTAGCCTCTTCAGCCCTGGGGGCGTCTTCCTGCTGAGGCTGGTCTCCGGCTATCGAGGTCGTGGTCCTCGCGAGGCCTTCTTGGTCTGCCACTACGACTGAAGTCGTGGCTGGGCGCGATGCGGCCTTGGCTTGGCGTTCCGCCCGAACCGCCAGCAGGGCTGCGCTGGCAGTAGGGAGTGGCGCGAGGTAGAGTACCAAGGACTCGAGAGGGCGCGGTGCCACCATCACCGGAGGGCTGGTCAGATATTTCTTGAGGTCTCGAAATGCTTGGTCGGCCTCCTGTGTCCACTCAAATGGGCCCTTCTTATTCATCAACTTGAAGAACGACAGGGCACACTCCCCCAACTTGGAGATGAAGCGTCCTAATGCAGTCACGCGACCGGCGAGCTTATGCATTTCCTTGAGGGTTTGTGGTGGACTCATGTTTTCGGTTGCCTTGATCTTCTCTAGGTTGGCTTCGATCCCTCTGTGGGACACGAGGAAGCCCAACAGCTTGCCTAAAGGGATGCCGAACACGCACTTCTCCGGGTTGAGTCGCAGGTCAACATGGCGGAGGCTCGCGAAGGTCTCCTCCAGATCCTTGATCAAGGTCCTTGCCTCCTGATATTTCACCACAATGTCGTTGACGTAGGCCTCGGGGTTTCTCCCGAGCTGCCGGCCAAAGGCGATGTGCATCAGCCGCTGGAAGGTTGCGCCTGCGTTGCGCAACCCGAACGGCATGCAAGTGTAGCAGTACACCCCACATGGGGTCAGGAAGGCTGTATTCTCCACGTCTTCCACCACCATCTTGATTTGGTGATAGCCCGAAAACGCATCCTGGAAACACAGCAGGTCGCATCGGTGGTGGAGTCAACAATCTGATCAATGCGGGGGAGCGGGAACGGATCTTGAGGGTAGGCCTTGTTGAGGTTGGTGAAGTCAACGCACATGCGCTCCTTTCCTCCCTTCTTGGGCACGACAACAGGGTTTGCCAGCCATTCAGGGTAGCAGACCTCGCGAATGACACCTGCCGCCTCCAGCTTGCTGGTTTCTTGGACGATGAAGGCTTGCTTCTCGGTGGACTGCCACCTTGCCTTCTGCTTCACGGGGTGTACATTGGGGAACACATTCAGGTGATGCTCAATCACCTCCCTTGGGACCCCCGCTAGCTGCTTGGGTTCCCATGCGAACACCTCTTTGTTCAAGCGCAAGAACTTCATCAGCGCCTCCTCCTGGTCAGAGTCGAGGTTGGCACCTATAGTGAAGGTAGCTCCCGAGGACCCGTCTTCCTCAACTGGCACCTGCTTGGTCTCCGCCTTGTCCTAAGTGAACAACTGCTTCTTCTTGGTCGGAGCAGCCCCATTGACTTTGTAGGCGTCCGTGGCAGCGGCGGCCGCCGCCGCGGCGGTCTTGAGGGCAAGCTTGAGTGCCAGCAGAGCCTCCATGGTATCTCCAACTATGGTGAGGACGCCGCTGCTCCCGGGCATCTTCATGAGGTTGTAGGCCGGATGGGTCGCTGCCATGAACTGAGCCAAGGCGGGGAATCCGAGAATGGCGTTGTACGGGAGGCCGATGTGGGCAATGTCGAAGTCGATGAGCTCGGTGCAGAAGTTGTTGTGGATGCCGAAGGTCACAGGAAGGCGAATCTGCCCCAGGGAGCTAGAGGAACCGCCCCCGACGCCCGAGAAGGGCTTGCTGGGTCGGAGCCGTTCCAGTGGTACATGGAGGAGGCTGAAGGCCTCCATCGAGAGCACGTTGAGGCCAGCGCCACCGTCGAAGAGGGTTTTGGTGATGGCCACCCGGCAGATGGTGGGGGTGCAAAGCATCAGGAGTGCGCCCGAGCAGGCGCTGTTAACGGGGTGATCGTGCGTGTTGAAGGTCAGGTCGGCCTTGGGTGCCACCCAATCCGAAGGAGCTCCTTGCCGCGTGAGGGCGGCGCCGATCTAGCGAAAGAACAGCTCGGCGTGGCGGTCCAAGGGTGGCGCGTGCGAGCCGCCCAGGAAAGCAGCGACGACCGGGGGCGCCGGTGCAGCGTAGTGGGTCAAGAAGAGGTCACGCAGTTCCTCCGAGGAGGACACAGAAGATGTCGGCAGGTTGAGCAGCCAAACGTGCAGGACGCCGGTGAGGGCCATGGGAAACTAGTTGGCCATGACCTTGGTGTCGCCTCCGGCCTTGAGGATGCCCCCCGTACACGAGCAGGAAAACCAGCGGGTCCGCCGCGCCGTCGTAGCGCGGCGGCATCTCTGGCTTGAACTTGTGCGGCCACTGCACCTGCCGCAAGGCGGAGGCCAAGGCTCGGAGCCCCCTGGCCCCGGTGCTGGAGCCGGCCGCCGGGGCCGGAGGCGTGATGCCCGCCATGAGGGCGAAGCGCGGTGTTGGTGGAGAGCGGGTCGATGGAAGAAAGAGCCCCAGCGCACCCCTACCTGGCGCGCCAAATGTCGGATATTGGGTTCCGGCAAAACCCTTAAGGTTCGAACTCTGGGGTGCGCACGAAGCTCTTCTCCCTACCGAAAGACGCCCTCAGCCTTGCCGCGATTGCTAAGCCAGATCGATGGACAACACAAGAGACACGAGGTTTATACTGGTTCAGGCCACCGTTGTGGTGTAATACCTAATCCAGTGTGTGGTGTGGTGGATTGCCTTTTTGGGCTGATGATGAACAGTACAGAGGAAGAACAGCCTCGCGAGGAGAGGTGTTCTTGTGGTGGTGTTCTGCTTGGAAGGATTCGATCCCCTCCTACTGTGGTGGCTATGTCTATTTATAGAGCCCCTGGTCCTCTTCCCAAATATTGAGCGGGAAGGGATCCAACAATGGTCATTTTGTAAGGGGACAGCTAGTGCAAGCTATCCTGACTAAAGGTGGTCTTCGACTGCCAAAGGTGCTGGTGATGACACTGTCTTGGGCTCCACGGTGACCTCCATCCTGCCGTTCTGCTGGTCTTGGCCTCGTTGCACCGATATGGAAACCTTTGCCTGATGCCTCGGTACTCCGCGCCTGTGCTTGCCCGCTTTGCACCAAAGAGGAAACGAGGACACTACGCAGGCTGGCGCCTGCTTGGCGACCGCCTGGTCTTGATCGTCATGGCTTGCGCCATGAGCACCTCACGAGGTACCCCTTGCCTTGATATCTCCGCCTCCTCGCGAGCCTGCCTGGTGAGGCCGCCCCTGAGGAGGCCTTGAGCCGTCCGCCCCACGAGGCTTGGCTCCTTGCGAGGGTCTTGAGTGCTTGGTTGATGAAGACGAGCCGTACTGGGCCATTGGTTGAGCCACGCAACAGGTCACAGGCAGGCAGGTCTGGGGACCCCTGTTCCCAGAACGCCGACAATGTGATCCATAGTGGAAATCTCTACCAAGACCTATATTTTGGAACAGAGGGAGTATGATAGTAGTATAGTATGTTCCTTGTAGTGAAGATGAGCAGGTTCATTTGCAGTGTAGAGGTCTATACGATCGGTTGTGATGGACACTTTGAGCCTCTTTGATTCGTAGGATTTTGTAAACATAGGAATAGGATTTGTAGTGGCCTTCCCACTTGAATCCTATAAGAATATCAAGGAAATGCGGGGAGATGTGTCGCCTTTGAGGGTTACACTGATATTAACAGTACCGCACCTTCACTTGAAGAGAGCTGGTATCCGAAGCCTTTCTAGCCGTACCGGCAATACTAGCACATATATTCCAGCAAGTTCCACTTTGCTGATTTTACTCTGACGCTTACGGTTTTCCCGTTATATCTACACTATGATCTGTGTAGCTGCTTTGTATCACACTAGCACTAGTTCACTCTTGAAGCTAAACACTGCAATGACTTACAAAATTGGCACCAAGGCATTGAGTGCCATTCTGGATGCAATGAAACTCATACGCTCCCCACCTGTTGATTCTTGTTCAGAATATGATCCTAATGACTATTCTAACCTCGAGGAGTCAAAGGCAGATGGCCTGTCCTGTTCACCCATCAAGATGCATGTTCTAATTTGGCAAGGTTTTATTGATTGCGCGTATCTTGCATACATTGTCTTGCAATTCTTCTACTTTGTTGCACTGCCATCTGCTTAGTTTACTCATCATATATGTCGAGATGCCATGCCCATCCATTATCAATACATATTCCATCTGTCATCATACCATGTTTTTCCACTCAAATGCTATTCTTGTGCATCAGTCATCAAAAAGGAAGAGGGTGATTGCCGGAGAAAATGTAGGATTGACTCCAGTAGACTGTACCCATACTTCACTGGCCACACCACTTATATCTGAAGGAGCACCAGCAAAGTCCTTCAAAAATGTGGTGGTGCCGGAGAAATCAGACAACACCCCACTTATATTGGCTGTACAACCAGTGACACAAAACGTAGGATTGACTCCAGTAGACTGTACCCATACTTCACTGGCCACACCACTAGCCCCACCACACAGGACCTGCACTTCAGCAAAAGGTATACGGATTTCATTTGCCATAGCACCAGCCGTACCACAGAAAAATCCCACTCCAGCAAAAAGTGCAGCAAGTCCACCGGCCGAAGACCTATCCCAACCGCAGAGATGGCCAATTCATGTAGATTGGAACTCCATTCCATTTATTCCCAGTTTAAAAGACAATGCTTTCAATGTTGTTACGGATTACATGCATATATTCCCATCATGGGAAGATTATAGTGAAGACAAACACCATTTTCACATCTTCCTGTCCAACTTATGTGTAAGTGCTATTATCCATGGTTATTATTTTCCCATTTTCTGCTGATTGAACACATCAATGATTTACATTACATTGTTGTAACTAGGAAAGGGTCAATCTAGATAGTCATGACGAGCAAAGCTTGCTTGTGCTTTTCAAGGAAGCATTGCAGCTATATCGATGTTACCTGAGTAACTCACACTTTGATGGCAAGTCTATAAACGAATTTCCGGTGAAGTCTCATGTGCTAAATTTAGAAGACATTGAATGGAAAACCTTGTTATGCACTGGTCTCATTCCCAGGATGAGGTACTGTTTATGAAATCACATGACAATTTGAACTTCTACTTTTCCGCATGTGCCTTACACATCTTTTTTGCAGGAAATCTGCTCGAAGAAGAATTCCGGTATGAAAAGAACGACAGGATATAGCAAATATGTTGCCCGCTGCTTTGCTCTTGTTAGTACCTGTTGTCCTGTATCACTGTACTTGCATACATACCTGGTTCATTATGTGACAGCAGTATGCATGATCGCTTGCTTATTATTCGCTCCAAATTATCTGATCTGTATGAATGGTTACATTAGTGTAGAATATATCCAATGCCAATGAATATTCTTAGCTCTGCATTGTTCTTGTAAGTACATGTTGTCCTTTATCAGTGTACTTATATTGTCAGGTAGTTGTTCATGTACCATCACTCTACAGCTTATTTTCCTTTGCCCTCCATTTTCTACACATCAGATCTATATTTACTCTTACCATAAGGTTGGATAACATTGATGGTACTAAAGAAGTTTAGCTGTGTATTGCTCTTGGCTGTACCTTTTGCCTGTATCGCTGCACTTACATTTATAGCTACTTGGTTATGTAGCATCACTCTTCATCTTATCTTAAATATTCTCCATTTTTTTCGTATATTATCACATCTATATTTACTCTTAACAAAATGTAGAATAAAGGCAATGCTTATGAAGAAGATTCTGTGGTAAACTTCTTGAATTGCCCCCCCCCCCATCAGCATGGACAAGGGCTTTACAGAGCTTGTCTTCACCAATAGTGTAAGTTTGTCCTTCTCAAGCCTTCAAACTTTGTTGTGTATATTTGGTTAGGCATGACTGCAACAGCTGTTTATTTTTCGTATTTGCATCAAATTGCATGTTTAAAGTTTATTATGTAGTTCATAAACAAAAGTTTGTCCTTCTCAATTTAAGTTTTCAGTTGTACAACCAAGTTCCTTCTTCATACCATGTAAATTAAACTATACAGAGCAAGTGATCTTCTTTTGCACTGCATGTATGCTTCTGTTCTTCATCCGTAATCCAGTGGTGTGGTGAACCTACCCACTATAGCACAGTGTCATATTCTGCAATGTCTTAACTATGAACAATGTCAAATCATTCTACTATTATTTAAACCGTCTCTTTATTTGCCAATCTGAAATGGGATAAATTGACAACACACTAACCATTGATACTTATGAGTTCTTGATCTATAATCCAGTGGTGTCGTGAAGCTGCCAACTTCTTCACAATGTCATTTCCTGCCATGTCTTGACCTGAACAATACCATATTGTGTTAATGCAATTTTAAACTGTGTCACTTTATTCGTTAGTAAGAAATGTGATGAATTGTCAGCACTGATACTTTTATGTGCAAAACCTGTCATCTGTTTGCTTGTTTATATTTCAGAGTGAGGAAGATATAAGTGTTAAACAAGCACAGTCTCATCAGCTTGCTCAGCTGCTTGCGCTGCAGCTCCCCAGTAGGGCTAACCTTTCTTGAACTCGATTGAAGTGCTGTCGGTTTTGTATATTATTTTGTCGGCGTGTTTATTTAGGCTGGCGGTGATGATGCCCAGTGTATGTAATCTGCTGTCTGCTTGTGCTTTATTATCATAGTGGCGAAATTTGTTGCCCAGTGGATGTAATATGCCGTAATTTCTTTATTACATAGTCTAGTATTTTTCTTATTCACGATGCTGCAGTTATTTTACTGTATATATATCCTGTGTTCGCAGTAAACCGGCCAAACCGTAAAATTACGGTACATAATCGGGCCATCATGCAATCACGATGTTTGATCCACATCATGGGCCCCGTCATCTTGGTTCGTTAAAAGGCCAAAAGTAAACTGGCCCACTAGTAGATTTGGGCCTTTACTAGTCCGAGTAACGGCCGACCCTCTTTTCGCAAGAAAACTCAATGGGCTTTTAGGAGGCTGAGAAGTAGGTTGGGCCTAAAACGTGCCGAACAGCCCACGGGCCGGCAGCAGCCCAAAATGGACCCCCGCCCATGATTGTGCGAATCAAATCACGGGCTTTTAACAGGCCAAAATTGTCTCGGTCCTTGTTTGGCCCAATCAGATATCGGCTGCGAGCAGGTCAGATGCAAACCGGGCCGTAGTTAGGCCCAACTATATGACTGGCTTTTAACAGGCCGAAATTAATATAGGGCCGAAATGTTAAACGGGCCCTTAACAGTCCGAAACTAATATCAGGCCAAATTACTAAATGGGCCTTTAGCAAGTGGGCCTAAAAGCATAGCGTCCAGTTGACGGGCCGAACCTGATATGGGCCATAATTTAGCCCAAAGCCTCTTAAAGGGCTGGACCTGATCTGGGCCGTAATTTGGCCCAGAACGTGGTAGGCTTTTAACGGGCTAGATATCATATGGGCCATTATTAGGCCCGGAACGTGGCAGGTCATTAATGGACCAGATCAAATATGGGCCGGCATTTGGCCCAAAACATGGCAGCTAGTTAATGGGCCGGCCTACTAGGGTCCTCAAAATCTTCTGGGCCTACAGCTGGGCCTGCCCATTAATGTCGGCGAAATATCATGGGCCTTTAGCTGGGCCGGCCCATTATGACCCGCAAAAAATCTTGCGGGCCTTTACCTGGGCCGGCCCATTATGGCACAAAAAAATCTTGTGGGCCTTTACCTAGGCCGACCCATTATGGCCCGCAAAATCTTGTAGGCCTTTAGCTGGGCCAGCCCATTATGGTCCGCAAAATCTCGTGGGCCTTTAGCTAGGCCGGCCCATTATGGTCCGCAAAATCATGTGGGCCTTTAGTTGGGCCGGCCCATTTAAAGTTTATGGGCCGGTCCACGTGTCAACATATCATAGGCGCGTCTCGCCCATTGGTTGAGTGACACCTGTGCCAACGTGGAGCTGACACGTGTTTCCTCTAGCCAATGATGATTTTACACATGGAAAATCCCCATTGGTCCGGGCTGTTAACGGGTTATCGGATCCAAAACCAGACCCGATAGCTTAACGGCGTTCTGTCACGGTGGATGCCACGTGTCGGTCACCCTTGACGAAAGCACTTTGTGACGCGCGATTTATCGTCATGGAAGTGGACACTTCCGTGATGATAATTTTGGTAATGTCATGGAACACTTCTCCGACAGCACAGGTATGACTATCTTGATTCTGTTATAAAATCATCATGGATGTACATGCATTACAAAAAATGCGACCTACTATGACAAACACGTATCATCACGGAAGTGTATTTTTTTTGTAGTGCGTACTCCCCTCCGCCAGCGACTAGATTGGCGCATCTTCCATGACTCTTGTTCATTCCGTCCAAGGCCTCGCCGTCATCCTTCACCTTGGTTCGCTCGTTGTGCGTGGTGCGCCGCCGTCTGGCGTTGTCAACATCGTCAACAACCAAGAGGAACAGTGAGATGACTATACGCGGAGAGGATGACAATAGGGACTCACCAGGGTCATGGTACTACGCAAGCAAGTGCCTCATTATTACAAGCCCAAGAAATGGTTCCTCCTAATGGTTGGACACTTAGGGCCCACGCCATTATCAACATAGTCAATATACAAGAGAATTACACAACGAGGGGCTGACACCAGGGACCCAACAGGTCGTGCAGTTGTTATTTACTTTTTTTTGTGGAACAAGAAATTGTTATTTACTATTTTTAGAGACGGATCAGGGTAACAATAGGGCTATGCTGGGGCTGTGGCCCGTCTAGCTAGGGTTTTATTTTATGTTTACCACATGATGAGCCTAGTTGTGTTTTTTTCTTTCGAAATATGGCTAGCCCAATTCTACCTTTTTAAAGAAATACCCAACAGAGGCCTACTTGCTTTCTTAGCCCTGGTAGGCTGCAAATCTTTCAACGAGAGCGATGTATTCGCTTGCTCAGAAAATGACGTAGTAAGAAATGAGATGTAAATTTTAAAAACACAACAAACTGGCAATAAGTTTCAAATATATTTTTTAAGATTTTGAGATTTCGAATTCAATTTTTTTGCGGGGAAAATTATGTTGGACTTTAAATTGATATAAATTTATTATTTTTAAATTTGTTTGCATGTGATCCAAAATTTTGGGATTAAAAGTAGTTCAGACCGCACCGAAATATGAAAATTTTCTTGAATTTTTAACCGTGGCCAGAATATGGGTTGTAATGGTAACAAAAATAATATGGGATTAAAAAATCCTTAAGAATTGGCCAATGGGCTGTACATTTGTTAGCAATAATGGCAGATGGGTTGTAGTTATAAAAATAGGTTATTGTGGCCACTAGAAAAACGCAAAAAAAGAATTGCAGTGACTGCAAGGAAACAACTAAACAAGAAAATAAGGAAATAAATAAGCAAGCAACTAACGCTAGGCTATTACAGCTATTGCACATATTACATCCATTGGGCATCAAAGTTCGCCACCAGTGCAAATATAGGGAACAAAGCAGCATATTACATACAGTGGCCGTCTAAATTGGCCACCAGTAAAAGTAAACGCGGCAGCAAAACAAATCCATAACTGAAACAACTTAAGGAGAGCTCAAGAAACGTTATCCTCCACCATGCTGGCAATAAGCTTAGCAAGCTTATTAGATTTCTCCTATTTGGCGCTAAAATCCTCCAACACTTGCTGTTGCACCAGAAAGTTTGCATCCGAATGCTCCAAGGACTTCCGTAGTCCTTCGGCTTCTTGTCGTAGAACAGCTGATCAATGTCTTTCAGCTTCTAGTTGAGACTCAAGAAACTAAACTGATTAAGACATTTAGTTGAATAGCTTGTGGCAGTGGTAGTGGCCAGTAACTCGAACACTACACCAAGACATGACTTTGGGGCTGTGTCACTGTCTTCAATATAGTTTTCCTTAGATGTTTTACCAGCTTTGTTGGAGACCAACAAGGATGTCTCACTATCCTGAACCTTATCAACATTACTTCCTTTACCATTGCTTAATAAGGCACTCTTCTCCAATATTCTGTCAGCATTCTAAAACAAGAAACAAGCAGACACATAACAGATTTAGCATCTAGTATATGAAACTCATTTCGGTGAACTAGTTCATTAGTAAGGTGGACATGATTAAACTACCAAGTCTTCCATTGCCAAGTAGTACATAATAAAAGCATCAAACACACATATATCTATGTCCTATGGTCACCACATTGTCTTGAAAAATCAAAATAGAGACACAGTACAAATCACATCAGTTCAAGACAAAGCAGCATTGAAATAATACAAAGCGTGGGAAACTACATGGCACAACAAGATTTCAGATGGGTACCACGGGTCTACGTGTACAACAACACTATTGGCTATGTCGCGATGCTAGTAATGTACATGATATGAGAAGTCAACTATATACACAATTGAAATTGAAATCAACAGAGCTATTTATAAGACCAAACCTGTTAAAGAAACATGCTTATAAATAGCTGCTGTGCCATTGTAGTGTCGATTGGATCCATCAATTTAAAAATAAGTTTGTATGAGTAAATACAGTGATACAAGAGGAAAGGAGTATGCGCGATAGCAATGGAATCTTAAAGAGAACAATTATTCTTCAGGTTTAAGCACTTGTTCTACACAAACCAGAGTACAATAAGATGCATGCATATAGTACTTCAAAATAAAAAATGAGCTCACAGACCTTACCACATTCTTGGTTCAGGACCAGTACAAAACAAGGCGTTGCCAGTCATTGCCCCGTAAATGTGTGTCAGGAGAATGTAAGGGAATTTGATGAGTTTCTTTGCCAGTGAAGTACATTTTCTTCAGGTAATTCCGATACTGCCATCAAGCATTCTTGAAGATAGCAGAGGTATTAACACAGGTTACCTCAGCCCGACTTTCCAAATCGGTCCTTCTCTATAAAGAGAAATGGGAATCAAGGAGGTGGAGTGTATGGTACAAAGCAAAGTAATTGCCATGAATAACATTACTTAAACATAACTCCTGGATGAACACCTGCAACTGGCATTTTCCTTCATCTTTCGTATAATATTTCCATGATGGGAAGATACACACTATCGGCGTTCTGGAAATGGGGTCCCCCAAACTTGCCTGCCTGCAGCCTCCAGCGTGGCTCAACCAGTGGCCCAGTGCGGCCCGTCTTCATCAACCCAAGTTCAGGACCCTCGCGAGAGGCCAGGCCTCGCGGGGCGGACTACGCAAGGCCTCCTTCGGGGCGGCCTCACCAGGCAGGCTTGCGAGGAGGCGGAGAGATCAAGGCAAGGGGTGCCTCGCGAGGTGCTCATGACGCAAGCCATGCCAATCAAGACCAGGCGGGCGCCAGCCTACGCAGTGTCCTCGTTTCCTCTTTGGGGCGAAGGGGGCAACCGCAGGCACGAATTACCGAGGCATCAGGCAAAGGTTTTCATATTGGTGCAACGAGACCAAGACCAGCAGGACGGCAGGATGGAGGTCACCGTGGAGCCCAAGATGGTGTCATCACCAGTGCTTTGGCAGTCGAAGACCACCTTTAGTCAGGATAGCTTGTACTAGCTGTCCGCTTTCAAAATGGCCGTTGTTGGCTCCCTTCCCGCTCAATATTTGGGAAGAGGACCAGGGCCTCTATAAAGAGAGCTAGCCACCACAATAGGAAGGATCATATCATCTAGAGCCAAGAGATCTGATCCGAACCTAGCTCATCCACACCACCACAAGAACACCTCTCCTCGCGAGTCTATTCTTCCTCTGTACTATTCATCATCAGCCCAAGAGGCAATCCACCACACCACACACTGGATTAGGGTATTACACCACAACGGTGGCCCGAACCAGTATAAACGTCGTGTCTCTTGTGTTGTTCATCGCTCTAGCTTAGAATCGTGGCGAGGTTGTGGGCGTGTTTCGGTAGGGAGAAGATCTTCGTGCGCACCCCAGAGTTCGAACCTCAAGGGTTTTGCCGGAACCCGATATCTGACATTTGGCACGCCTGGTAGGGGTGCACCGGAGCTCTCCCTTCCGTCGGCTCGCTTTCCACCAACAGCGCGCTTCGCCCTCATGGCGGACAACGCGCCTCCGGCTCTGGTGGCCTATGCCAGTGCTGGTGTCAGGGGGCTCCGAGCCTTGGCCCTCACCTTGTGGCACGTGTAGTGGCTGCACAAGTTCAAGACAGAGATGCGGCCATGCTACAACGGTGCGGAGGACCCGCTGGCTTTCCTGCTGGCATACGAGGAGGCCGTCCTCAAGCCATCGGCGGCACCATCACTTTCAAGCATGGCACAGCCTCGGGAGTAACTCCCTCAGCCACCTGCCACAGGAGCCCCGACATGTAGCCCGACCTCGGGAGCACGCTTACTCCTGGCGCTGGAGCCTCGGGAGGGATTCTATACCACGGAATTCAAGGACTACCTGATGCAAGGGACGCTACCAGAGAAAGAGGAGGACGCGGAACGCGTGGCCCGGCAGGCCACGACCTACTGCATCCAAGATGGAGAACTCTATCGGAAGCGGCCAAATGACGTTTCCTTGCGTTGCATCTCCTGGGAACAGGGGAAGGAGTTGCTGGCTGACATACACGGTGGAGATTGCGGATGCCACTCGTCATCACGGACCCTCGTCGGCAAGGTATTTCGCAGCGGGTTCTACTGGCCTACGGCACTCAATGATGCAATCGAGCTGGTGAAGTCCTGTGAAGCCTACCAATTCCATGCGAAGCAGATCCAACGGCCAGCTCAAGGCCTGCAGACCATCCCACTCTCATGGCCGATCGTGGTCTGTGGGCTGGATATCTTGGGACCGTTTCCTCGAGCGCCTGGGGGCTACCCCTACCTCTACGTCGCCATCGACAAGTTCACCAAGTGGGCGGAGGTGGAAGCCGTCCGCACCATCCCAGCTGGTTCTGTAGTCAAGTTCATCAAGGGCCTCGTGAGCCGGTTGGGGGTCCCTAATTGCATCATCACCAACAACGGTTCACAGTTCACCAGCAATCTCTTCAAAACATATTGTGCTAACCTTGGAACGCAGATATGCTATGCTTCGGTGACACACCCCCGGAGTAAAGGCCAGGCCGAACGTGCCAACGCAGGGGCTGGTATGACGAGCTCTAGTCCGTGATGTGGTCCATCCGCACCACCGCCACCAAGTCGATTGGCGAGACCCCGTCCTTCCTCGTCTACCGAGCAGAGGCGGACCTCCCTCACGAGGTCAGGCGTCACTCCACGCGGGTCCTAGCGTTTGATGAAGCGCAACAGGACGCCATATGGGGGATGGACCTTGTGCTAGGGGAGGAGCGCCATCGAGAAGCCGCACTGCGAGCAGCAAGATACCAGCAGGCGCTGTGGTGGTTTCATTGCCGCAACATCTGCCCCAGGACTCTCTTGGTAGGTGACCTCATACTCAGGCGGGTGCTCTCCAGGGAAGGGCTGCATAAGCTCTCACCCATGTGGGAGGGCCCATTCAAGGTTGTCCATGTTTCCAGGCCCAGCGCCACGTGCCTGGAGACTCAGGAAGGGGTGCCCATCCCAAATGCTTGGAACATTCAGCACCTCCGGAAGTTCTACCCTTGAAGAAAGGCCCAGTGCCTGTGAAGAAGGCCTGGTGCCTATGAAGCTCGCCGCCCGAAGAAAGGCACGGTGCCTGTGAAGAAGGCCCAGTGCCTATGAAGCTCGCCGCCCGTGACACTCTCACGTAATAATGAGTTGGGGCTGTACACGCCCCGGAGTCCGGAGTGCCGCCCTTGGGCCTCGGGGGCTCCCGCCCATGCCCAGTGGCAGCACTTAGCTCCGCGCTAGTAATAAGACGTCGAAGACTAGACTAGGTGCCGAACACGGCTTTTCATTTGCTTTCCGCAGTTGGCTTGTTCTCCCTTGTTTGAACCTTTATCGAAGTTGTTTCTAGTGTTGTGCCGTCTTCTGCCCCTGTTCACTGTTTTCGGCTTTCGCCTGCTCGCTCTCTCTCTCTCGCAAGCCTCGCGAGGGGGCTGCGCGGGCGCCCTCGTGATCCTTCTTCTACTGATTTTCGCGAGGCCCTCTTGTTTGAGTTCATAGCGGGAGCACCCCTCCCGGTCCATGCCCCTCGGGCATCGCAACACAAAGCACCAGGCCATAGCTGGCAACCCTCGTGACCAAGGTTCGAAAATGATTGTCCCAACTGATTTCTGCAGCTCTTAAGGCGCCCGGTGAGGCCTCAAGTAGGCACCTCGCAAGGCGAAAACTACTGCAAACATCCCGAGCTAAGTTGTTCCTACGCGCAGGCACATAACCACGACGCCATAACACAACACAGGGACAATGAATGTAGCACGATAATTAGGGGATCATAGTCTGTTGCACACCCCCACGAGGCTCCATACTTCTCTCTCCGAATGCAGGAAAAGGAGAAAAACAAAATAAAAACAACGCGCAGCTCACGAGAAGGGATCTGCGTCATTCTCCTAAGCTCAATCATACTCCACCTCGCGCTTCACCGGGGCACGGCAACGGGACGACCCGCTACCACCCTTGAAGCGGGCGCGGCGGCATGGTGGCTGGTCGCAGCCACCACCGGAGGAGCTGTCGCTAGAGGAGGAGCCGCTGAAGCTCGACGAGCTGCGGTCGCCGCCGGGAGCGGGTTCGCCTTCGCCCTCATCATGGCCATCGCCAAGGTCGAGCACCCCGTCACCGTCATTGTCTTCAAGGCAGCACCCAACACGGCGACCATCTTCTCCGAACACCCTCACGTAGAGGGTCACATCGCCGTCGTACTTGAAGTGGAGGGTGCACCGCCTGCCCAGGCCACGCGCGCGGGCAAACGTCTGGCAGCCCCGGGCCAGGGACACGTTCCTGGTGACGGAGATCTGCACCGCGACCCAGGAGGCCCTGCTGCAGCAGCCGTTCGCTTGCAGCCAGAGCCCGCCAGGGCCAGCGGCCGGCAGTTCGCCGGTGAAGAAGCGAGGGAGCTGGAGCCAATTGTCCGACCACACAACAAACTCCGGCAGCACCTCTCCGAATGGAAGCGCGGCCGGGGAGGCTGCGCAGCCACGACACACCTTCCTCCACCAACTAGGCTGCCTCGATATGGGCGGCCACCACCGCGTGAACGACCACCCCCGCAACCACGAGAAGCCGCGATGGGAGTCGCGGGATGCTTGCGGGAACAACCGCGGCCGCACTTGGGCGGAGGATATCCAGGCCCTTCCTGGCGAGCCTTCCCCTTTTCTACGGCCGAGAACCTCTTCACGGGCGCCATGGGACGCTGCAAGCAACCGGAGCAAGGAGGGAGAAGAAGCAGGCGGAGCAGGGGGAGATGTGCAACGGGGGCTTTCGCCCTTCCCCATTTATAGCCCAAGGGAGGCCAACCGTCGGCCTCCACGATCACAGGTAATGATGACTCTTTCTACATGCAGTAGGGACTCGTCAAATCGGACAGTTCCCGAGCCAACATGGGGAAGCGGAGACGCCCACGTCCAATCAACCGCCACACGGCGACCAAGGTCGCATGGTGTTGGGGCCCGCGGCTCTCCGCACTTGCCCTTTGGCTTCACTGCGAAGCCAAGTCCAAGCACGCCTTGGGCCCGGGGGCTACTGTCGGCATTCTGGGAACGGGGGTCCCCAGACTTGCCTGCCTGCGGCCTGCAGCGTGGCTCAACCAGTGGACCAGTGCAACCCTTCTTCATCAACCCAAGTTCAGGACCCTCACGAGGGGCCAGGCCTCACGGGGCGGACGACGCAAGGCCTCCTCAGGGGCGGCCTCACCAGGCAGGCTCGCGAGGAGGCAGAGAGATCAAGGCAAGGGGTGCCTCGTGAGGTGCTCATGACGCAAGCCATGACGATCAAGACCAGGCGGGCACCATCCTGCGGAGTTTCCTTATTTCCTCTTTGGTGCAAAGGGGGCAAGCGCAGGCGCGGATTACCGAGGCATCAGGCAAAGGTTTCCATATCGGTGCAACGAGACCAAGACCATCAGGACGGCAGGGTGGAGGTCACCGTGGAGCCCAAGACGGCGTCATCACCAGTGCCTTTGGCAGTCGAAGACCACCTTTAGTCAGGATAGCTTGTACTAGCTGTCCCCTTTCAAAATGGCCGTTGTTGGCTCCCTTCCGGCTCAATATTTGGGAAGAGGATCAGGGCCTCTATAAAGAGAGCTAGCCACCATAGTAGGAAGGATCATCTCATCTAGAGCCAAGAGATCTGATCCGATCCTAGCTCATCCACACCACCACAAGAACACCTCTCCTCACGAGGCTGTTCTTCCTCTGTACAGTTCATATCAGCACAAGAGGCAATCCACCACACCACACACTAGATTAGGGTATTACACCACAACGGTGGCCCGAACCAGTATAAACCTCGTGTCTCTTGTGTTGTTCATCGCTCTAGCTTAGAATCGCGGAGAGGTTGTGGGCGTGTTTCGGTAGGGAGAAGATCTTCATGCGCACCCTAGACTTTGAACTTTAAGGGTTTTGCCAGAACCCGATATCCAACACACACATATGATTTAACAACATCAAATGAGATAGATGCTGAACTATGAATGGCTAGTTGTGCTTCCTCCATAGGAATAGGTGTACTAACTGGTGGAGTTGGGGTTCGCCGTGGTAGTACTGACGCTTTGTGCACTGGAGCCGCCTTACTAACTACTCTTGTTTGGGAGCTCTATGGTGGAGATGGTGCGGTGTCAACAGGAACTGGGTTACTATCTGCTAGGGTTAGAGTGAGATTGGGTGAAGCTGGTTCTCTGTCCATCGCAGTAGGGGTACAATCTGCGAGAGTCTGGGTTATGTGTGGTAGGGCTGGTTCTCGTGCATACACAACCGCGGTGCTATCTCCACCAAGAGGTATCACTGTTTAATTTGAAGACTGTGTTTTTACTCTGCTAGATACTGCCATCACCCGCTCCAATTCAAATGGCTGATAAATAGGAAACAGAGTTGAATTTACAAATCTTGTATGAGAGACAGATACAATAAATAGTGTGGAAAAAAGAGGGCATGAAATAGTTCACATGTATATTGTTTAACTAAAAAGATAGCATGATATAATTTCACATATATGATGTCTGTCTAAACTGGATAGCATAGCATATGACATAATTCAAAGATATGATGACCAACTAAACAAGATGGCATGAGATAATTATATGGTGTCTTTAGTAAACATGTTTGCATGACATAATTCACATACATGTTATCTAAGTAATCAGGATCGTATGATATAATTCATATATGTGATTTATATACTAAGCAGAGGGCATTCACATATATGATGTCTGAACTAAGAACATGGTGTTGAATATTGTGTATATGATGTCTAAACTATGCAATGCAATACACCATATGCATGATATGAGTAGTATAAGTTAGAGGATACACCTCGGTGGGGCAATAGGACTGGTCATCTGTCTCTGAATCCATCTCTGAGGAGCTATCAGGACCCAACAAGAGATCTGCTTTGACATGTAGCATTGTCTGCTCTGAAGACCTTGTTTTCACTCCAGATTTTTCCATCACCCACTCAAATGGCCGATTTATAGGAAGAGTAGTTTAATGTACAAACATTGTCAACAAATGGAAATCTAATGAAGAAAAGGATTAGCAAGATATCTTCAAATATATGATGCCTGGTTAAACAGGATGGCATTGCATATTTCACATATATTATGACTGGCTAAAAGTGACGAGACCGCATAATTCTCCTATATGATATAAAAACTAAACAGGTGGCATTACATACCATGTCTAAACTGTGCAGATGACATATATGATGTCGAAAGTAGGTACTACAAGACAACATATGCATGATATGACCAACATCATCATGCCAAGTTAGAGAAAACACCTTGGGGGTAAATAGGGGTGGTCAGCTGCATCTGAATCCGCCTCAGAACAGATATCTTCCTATGGATTACAATCTAGAGAGAGGAGGGGGGTTGCCATTGAACCTGCCATGGAGCAATGTCTGCATGACGTTGTATTGCCACGCAAATCTCTTCTCTTTTTCTCTACATGTTCAGCATGACTGTGTACAATATCATACATGCATACGGAAAAAATATAGTGAGGTTATGTAAGGAGAGCATGCAGAAATATAGAGTGATGATAACAACCAATAGATGGATCCAAAAATATTGATAGCAGGCCGATGATAGCTTTAATTTAATAAAAAGACAGATGATGATTGCTTTACTATTAGTTTCCCACCCAAGATGAACAACATAGGTGAAGGAAATATGCCCTAGAGGCAATAGTAAAGTTGTTATTTTATATTTCCATATATCATGATAATTGTTTATTATTCATGCTAGTATTGTATAAACCGGAAACTTGATACATGTGTGGATACATAGACAAAACACTGTGTCCCTAGTAAGCCTCTACTATACTAGCTTGTTAATAAAAGATGGTTAAGTTTCCTAACCATATACATGTTTTGTCATTTGATGAATGGGATCACATCATTAGGAGAATGATGTGATGGATAAGACCCATCCGTTAGCATAGCATATTGATCGTTCAGTTTTATTGCTATTGCTTTCTTCATTTCAAATACATATTCCTTCGACTATGAGATTATGCAACTCCCAGATACCGGAGGAATGCCCTGTGTGCTATCAAACGTCACAACGTAACTGGGTGATTATAAATACGCTCTACAAGTATCTCCGAAGGTGTTTATTGGGTTAGCATAGATCGAGATTAGGATTTGTCACTCTGAGTATCGGAGAGGTATCTCTGGGCCCTCTCGGCAATACACATCATAAGAAGCCTTGCAAGCAAAGTGACTAATGACTTAGTTGCAGGATGATGTATTATGGAACGAGATTGAACTAGGTATAAAGATACCGACAATCGAATCTCGGGCAAGTAACATACCGATGGACAAAGGGAATAACGTATGTTGTCATAACGGTTCAAACAATAAAGATATTCATAGAATATGTGGGAAACAATATGAGCATCCAGGTTATGCTATTGGTTATCGACTGGAGAGGTGTCTCGGTCATGTCTACATAGTTCTCGAACCCGTAGGGTCCGCATGCTTAACGTTCGATGACTATATAATATTATATGAGTTTTGTGATTTAGTGACCGAATGTTGTTCGGAGCCCCAGATGAGATCATGGACATGACGAGGAGTCTCGAAATGGTCGAGAGGTAAAGATTGATATATAGAACGATGGTATTCGGACACCAGAAGTGTTCTGGAAGTTTTCATAAAGTATTATTGTTGACATTACCCTTGAGGTAAAAGGTTGGGAAGCAAAACTATAAGCCCCTATCTTTCTCTGTGTCCGATTGAAACTTTGTACCCATAAGTATCGCATGAGTGTTAAGAATTGTGAAAGGCTAAATGATAGTGAGTATGTGGTGCTGAAAAGCTCTTATATTGACTCTTTCCGATGTTATGATAAATTGCAACTGCTTCAATGACTGAGATCATAGTTTGCTAGTTTTCAATGAAGTTTCTGATTCATACTTTACCTTGTGAATGAATTGTTACTTTAGCATAAGAAATCATATGACATTATATGTTGCTGTTCTAAAGATGATCATGATGCCCTCATGTCCATATTTTATTTTATCGACACCTCTATCTCTAAACATGTGGACATATTCTTCGATATCGTCTTTCGCTTGAGGACAAGAGAGGTCTAAGCTTGGGGGAGTTGATACGTCCATTTTACATGATGCTTTTATATCGTTATTTATTACATTATGGGCTGTTATTTGACATTATATCACAATACTTATGCGTCTCTTATTTTATAAGGTTTACATGAAGAGGGAGAATGACGACAGCTGGAATTCTGGACTGGAAAAGGAGCAAATATTAGAGACCTATTCCGCACAACTCCAAAAGTCCTGAAACTTCATGGAGATCAGTTTTGGAATATATAAAAAATATTGGGCAAAGAAAGCACCAAAGGGGGCCACCACCCAGCCACAAGGGTGGAGGGCGCGCCCTACCCCCTGGGCGCGCCCCCCTGTCTTGTGGGCCCCCTAGCAGGCCCCCGACACCCATATTCTGCTATATGGTGTCTTTTGCCCTGGAAAAAATAGGAGATAAGCTTTAGGGACGAAGCGCCGCCGTCTCGAGGCGTAACCTAGACATGACCAATCTAGGGCTTCGGTGGAGCTGTTCTGCAGCGGAAACATCCGTCCAGCAGGGATAAATAACCACCATCGTCATCACCATCGATCCTGTCATCAAGAGGGGGTCAATCTCCATCAACATCTTCACCAGCACCATCTCCTCTCAAACCCTAGTTCATCTGTTGTATCTGATCTTTGTCTCAAAACCTCAGATTGGTACTTGTGGGCTGCTAGTAGTGTTGATTACTCCTTGTAGTTGATGCTAGTAGGTTTATTCGGTGGAAGATCATATGTTCAGATCCTTAATGATAATTAGTACTCCTCTGATTATGAACATGAATATGCTTTGTGAGTTGTTACGTTTGTTCCTAAGGACATATGAGAAGTCTTGTTATAAGTAATCATGTGAATTTGGTATGCGTTTGATATTTTGATGAGATGTATGTTGTCTCTCCTCTAGTGGTGTTATGTGAACGTCAACTACATGACACTTCACCATGATTTTGGCTTAGGGGAATGCATTGGGAAGTAATAAGTAGATGATGGGTTGCTAGAGTGACAAAAGCTTAAACCCTTATGCGTTGCTTCATAAAGGGCTGTTCTAGATCCATATGTTTCATGCTATAGTTAGGTTTACCTTAATTCTTCTATCGTAGTTGTAGATGCTTGCGAGAGGTGTTAATCATAAGTGGGAAGCTTTTCCATTTAAGGACAACACCCAAGCACCGGTCCACCCACATATAAAATTACCAAAGTAACGAACGCGAATCATATGAGCATGATGAAAACTAGCTTGACAGTAATTCCCATGTGTCGTCGGGAGCGATTTGCTTGATATAAGAGTTCTCCAAGCTTGTCCTTTGATACAAAAAGTATTGGAACACCTTGCTGCACCTTAGTTACTTTTGTTAATTTTAGTGCTTGCAGAGAATACCTTGCTGAAAACCGCTTGTCATTTCCTTCTGCTCCTCGTTGGGTTCAACATTCTTACTTATCAAAAGGACTACAATAGATCCCTATACTTGTGGGTCATCAAGACTCTTTTCTGGCTCCGTTGCTGGGGAGTGAAGTGCCTTTGGTAAGTGGAATTTGGTAAGGAAACATTTATATAGTGTGTTGAAATTTACTGTCACTTGTTACTATGGAAAATAATCCTTTGAGGGGCTTGTTCGGGGTATCTTCACCTCGAACGGAAGAACATAGAGTTGCTCCTCAACCTACTGAACCTACTGAAAATATTTACTTTGAAATTCCTTCGGGTATGATAGAGAAACTGCTAGCTAATCCTTATATAGGAGATGGAACATTACATCCCTATATGCACCTAATCTATGTGGATGAAGTTTGTGGATTATTTAAGCTTGCAGGTATGCCCGTAGATGTTGTCAAGAATAAGGTCTTACCTTTATCTTTGAAGGGAAAGACATTGACATGGTATAGGCTATGTGATGATATTGGATCATGGAACTACAACCGATTGAAATTGGAATTTCATTAGAAGTTTTATCCTATGCATCTGGTTCATCGTGATCGGAATTATACATATATAATTTTTGGCCTCGTGAAGGAGAAAGTATCGCTCAAGCTTGGGGGAGGCTTAAGTCAATGTTATATTCATGCCCCAATCATGAGCTCTCAAGAGAAATTATTATTCAAAATTTTTATGCTCGACTTTCTCATAATGATCGCTCCATGCTCGATACTTCTTGTACTGGTTCTTTTATGATGAAGACTATTGAATTCAAATCGGGTTTATTGGAAGAAATTAAAAGCAACTCTGAAGATTGGAACTCGATAAGGAGTCGGGTATAAACCTTAGGTTTGATTATGTTAAATCTTTTATGGATACCGATGCTTTTCGTGAATTTAGCATGAAATATGGACTTGCCTATGAGATGGTAGCTTCCTTCTGTGAATCATTTGCTACTCATATTGATCTCCCTAAGGAGAAGTGGTTTAAATATCATCCTCCCATTGAAGTGAAAGTAGTAGAACCTAGTAAAGTTGAAGAAAGAACTATTACTTATATTGTTGATCCTATTGTTCCTACTGCTTATATTGAGAAACCACCTTTCCCTGTTAGAAAAAGGATTATGCTAAAGCTTCAACTGTGGTTCGTAAGAGTTATACTAGAACACCTACACCCCCTGAACAAATTAAAGTTGAGCCTAATATTTCTATGGTTAAAGATCTCTTGGTCGATAATACTGATGGGCATGCTATTTATTTCTGTGATGAAGCAACTAGAATTGCTACACCTAATACTAAAGATAAACATAGACCCGTTGTTGGCATGCCTGTTGTTTCTGGTTAAATAGGAGATCACTGTTATCATGGCTTATGTGATGTGGGTGCTAGTGTAAGTGCAATACCTTATACCTTATATAAAGAAATTATGAATGAAATTGCACCTGCTAAGATAGAAGATATTGATATTACTATTAAGCTTGCCAATAGAGATACTACATCACCAGTTGGGATTGTTACAGATATTGAAGTATTGTGTGCGAAAATTAAATATCCTACTATTTTTCTTGTTCTAGCCTCCCCACAAGATGATTTTTGCCCCATTATATTTGGTAGACCTTTCTTGAATAGTGTTAATGCTAAGATATACTGCAAAAAGGATATTGTTACTGTTGGTTTAGGGGATATGTCTCATGATTTTAATTTAAATTTCGTAGACAACCCCATGATAAAGAATTACCTAGTAAGGATGAAATTATTGGTCTTGCTTTTATTGCCGTGCCACGTAATGATCCATTAGGACAATATTTGCTAGACCATGAAAATGATATGTTTATGAATGAAAGAAGGGAAATAGATGAGTTATTATTTAAACAAGGACCTATTTTGAAACACAACTTGCATGTTGAAATCCTTGGGGATCCTCCTCCACCCAAGGGATATCCCGTGTTTGAGCTTAAACAATTACCTTATACTTTGAATACGCTTATCTTGATGAAAAAAAAGATATATCATGTTATTATTAGTGCTAACCTTTCAGAGCATGAAGAAAAGAAATTATTGAAAACTCTGAAGAAGCACCGTGCCACTATTGGATATACTCTTGATGATCTTAAGGGCATTAGTCCCACTCTATGTCAGCACAAAATAAAATTGGAGAAAGATGCTAAACCAGCCGTTGATCATCAACGACGGTTAAATCCTAAAATAAAAGAGGTGGTAAGAAATGAAATACTAATGCTTCTGGAGGCAGGTATAGTTTATTCTATTGCTGTTACTTAGTGGGTAAGTCCCGTTCATTGTGTCCCTAAGAAGGGAGGTATTACTATTGTTCCTAACGATAAGAATGAATTGATCCCACAAAGAATTGTTACATGTTATAGAATGGTAATTAATTTCCGCAAATTAAATAAAGCTACTAGAAAAGATCATTACCCTCTACCTTTTATCGATCAAATGCTATAAAGACTATCCAAACATACACATTTTTGCTTCCTAGATGGTTATTCTGGTTTCTCTCAAATACGTGTGTCGAAAGATGATAAGGAAAAGACCACTTTTACTTGTCCCTTCGGTACCTTTGCTTATAGACGTATGCCTTTTGGTTTATGCAATGCACCTGCTACCTTTCAAAGATGTATGACTGCTATATTCTCTGACTTTTGTGAAAAGATTGTTGAGGTTGTCATGGATGATTTTTCTGTTTACAGAACTTATTTTGATGATTGCTTAAGCAACCTTGATCGAGTTTTGCAGAGATGTGAAGAAACTAATCTTGTCTTGAATTAGGAGAAGTGCCACTTTATGGTTAATGAAGGTATTGTCTTGGGGCATAAAATTTCTGAAAGAGGTCTTGAAGTTGATAAAGCTAAAGTAGATGCTATTGAAAAGATGCTGTGTCCTAAAGACATCAAAGGTATAAGAAGTTTCCTTGGTCATGCTGGTTTCTATAGGAGGTTTATTAAATACTTCTCTAAAATTACTATGCCTCTCACTAATCTCTTGCAAAAAGATGGTCCTTTTGTTTGTGCTGATGATTGTGTAGAAGCATTTGAAATACTTAAGAAAGCCTTGATTTCTCCACCTATTATTCAGCCACCTGATTGGAGTTTACCCTTTGAAATTATGTGTGATGCTAGTGATTATGCTGTTGGTGCTGTTCTAGGACAAAGAGTTGATAAGAAATTAAATGTTATTCATTATGCTAGTAAAACTATAGACAATGCCCAGAGAAATTATGCTACTACTGAAAACGAATTTTTAGCAGTTGTATTTGCTTGTGATAAGTTCAGATCTTATATTGTTGATTCTAAAGTTACAGTTCACACTGATCATGCTACTATTAAATATCTATGGAAAAGAAAGATGCTAAACCTAGACTAATTAGGTGGGTTCTTTTGTTACTAGAATTTGATTTGCATATTATTGATAGAAAGGGAGCTGAGCACCCCGTTGCAGACAACTTGTGTAGGTTAGAAAATGTTCTTGATGACCCACTGCCTATTGATAATAGCTTTCGTGATGAACAATTAGCTATCATAAATGCTTCTCGTAATACTCCATGGTATGCCGATTATGCTAATTACATTGTTGCTAAATCTATACCACCTAGTTTCACATACCAGTAAAAGAAAAAGTTTTTCTATGATTTAAGACATTACTTTCGGATGAACCATACCTTTATAAAGAAGGAGTAGATGGTGTTATTACACGTTGTGTACCTAAGCATGAACAGGAATATATCCTACGCAAGTGTCACTCCGAGGCTTACGGAGGACACCACACTGGAGATAGAACTGCACATAAGGTATTGCAATCCGGTTTTTATTGGCCTACTCTCTTCAAAGATGCTCGTAAGTTTGTCCTGTCTTGTGTCGAATGCCAGATAATTGGTAATATTAGTACACATCAGGAAATGCCTATGAATTATTCACTTGTTATTGAACCATTTGATGTTTGGGGCTTTGATTATATGGGACCTTTTCCTTCCTCTAATGGGTATACACATATTTTAGTCGCTATTTATTATGTTACTAAGTGAGTAGAAGCTATTCCAACTAGTAGTGCTAATCATAACACTTCTATTAAGATGCTTAAATAAGTTATTTTTCCGAGGTTTGGAGTCCCTAGATATTTAATGACTGATGGTGGTTCACATTTTATTCATGGTGCTTTTCGTAAAATTCTTACTAAGTATGATGTTAACCATAGAATTGCATCTCTATATCATCCTCAGTCTAGTGGTCAAGTAGAATTGAGTAATAGAGAGATTAAATTGATTTTGCAAAAGACTGTTAATAGATCTAGAAAGAATTGGTCCAAGAAACTTGATGATGTATTATGGGCTTATAGAACTACTTATAAAAATCCTACGGGTATGTCTCCATATAAAATGGTTTATGGAAATGCTTGTCACTTACCTCTTGAATTAGAACATAAGGCATATTGGGCTATTAAGAAGCTCAACTATGATTTCAAACTTACCGATGAGAAGAGGTTATTTGACATTAGCTCGCTTGATGACGGGAGAACCCAAGCCTATGAGAATGCCAAGTTGTTTAAAGAAAAAGTTAAAAGATGGCATGACAAAAGGATACAAAAGCGTGAGTTTAATGTAGGTGATCATGTTTTTCCATAGAACTCTCGTTTAAGATTTTTTGCAGGAAAACTTCTCTCTCAATGGGAAGGTTCTTACATTATTGAGGAGGTCTATCCTTCTGATGCCATCAAAATCAACAACACCGAAGGCACAAATCCGAAGGTGGTAAACGGTCAAAGAATAAAACATTATATCTCATAATCCCATAAATATTGATACCAATATAATTGACACCGTAACACCAGAGGAGTACATAAGGGACACTTTCTAGAACGTTTCAGATTCCAAAAAGGAATAGGTATGTGGTACGGTAAGTAAACCGACTCCAAAACTGTTCTAATAGCAATTTTTCTTCGTTTTGGAATATTCAAAAAATTAGGAAAATTAAAGGTAGTCTGAAAGGGACAAGAGGCGACCACAAGGGTGGAGGGCACGCCCCCTACCTTGTGGCTACCTCGTGTGCCCTCCGGACTTCTTTTCTTGCACGATACGTATTTTGGTCGGTAAAAATTCATTATATAATCTCCCGAATGTTTTGACCACCGTACCGTGACAAAATCCTCTGTTTTTGTTTTGAGTTGTTTTTGCAGCAGATTTAGAGCAATATGTCATCCCAGGATTCGGAGGGAGAAAGCTATGTCGCTGATTACATTGCAGACCCCAAAGTGTACGGGGACTTGGAGTATTGCGGTTGGACCACGGAGGAAGAAGAAGACTATGATCCTAAGGGAAAGGAGGAGACAAGCTCAAATGAAGATGAAGTCCCACTACCTCAACCCAGGGACATGCATGTGGAGTTCAAAAAGTGAGGTCTCCCCGATAAAGCAAAGAAACCTAAGATCGAGTTTATCCCTTTTCGTCTCTTGCAGGAAAACAAACAGGAACTATGTAAAAAGATACTAAGTCTTGAGCAGGAGATCAATGACTTAAGGGAGCAAAATTCTATCCTCAAGCGCAAGCCAAGGAAGAAGCCAACTACATCAACAACTCCATCATCACCACCTCCGACAAAAGAGACATAAATACAAGGGTATGGGCACTCCCCTTGGCAACTGCCAAGCTTGGGGGAGGTTCCCCGGTATCGTATCACCATCACACCTCTATCTTTATCATTTTTCTTAGTTTGATCCTTTTGGTTGTATCTTGATCTTGTAGAATAAAATTTTAGTATGATCTAGCATTGAGTTTTGCTTTAAGTTCCATCTATGTAATAGAGTCCGTGAGTTATGTATAATAAAGAGTAGTTTTGAATTGAGGGCTTTGCCTTCGTGCTATGATCTTGAGGGAATTAAAGAAAGAACAAAAAGAAATAAAAGGATCATATTTCAATCTTATGGAGAGTAATGACTTCACATATAAAGAGTATGATGAATAAAAGTTGTTGGGAGTTGACAAACGTAGTTTTGGTCATTGTTTCAATCAATAGGAAGTAATAAAGAAAGAGAGGCCTCACATATAAATATACTATCTTGGACATCTTTTGTGATTGTGAGCACTCATTAAAATATGACATGCTAAAAAGTTGATTTAGGACAAGGAAGACAAAATAATGAGTTATGTTTTCCTATATCCGAATAGAAGTTATATTGTCGTGGATCATCCAACATGTTGATCTTGCCTTCCCTCTCATGCTAGCCAAATTCCTTGCACCAAGTAGAGATACTACTTGTGCTTACAAACATCCCTAAACCCAGTTTTGCCATGAGAGTCCACCATACCTACCTATGTATTGAGTAAGATCCTTCAAGTAAGTTGTCAACGATGCAAGCAATAAAAATTGCTCTCTAAAAATGTATGATCTATTAGTGTGAAGAAAATAAGCTTTATACGAACTTGTGATATGGAAGAAATAAAAGCGAGGGCTGCATAATAAAGGTCCCTATCACAAGCGGCAATATAAAGTGACGTTCTTTTGCATTAAGATTTTGTGCATCCAACCATAAAAGCGCATGACAACCTCTGCTTCCCTCTGCGAAGGGCCTATATTTTACTTTTACCTTCTACCCTTATACAAGACTCATGGTGATCTTCACCTTTCCTTTTTACACTTTATCCTTTGGCCAACACTATGTGTTGGAAAGATCCGAATATATATATATATATATATATATATATATATATATATATATATATATATATATATATATCCACTCGAATGTAGGTTTTCATAAAGTATTATTGTTGACATTACCTTTGAGGTAAAAGGTTGGGAGGTGAAACTATAAGCCCCTATCTTTCTCTGTGTCCGATTGAAACTTTGTACCCATAAGTATCGCGTGAGTGTTAGCAAATGTGAAAGACTAAATGATAGTTGAGTATGTGGACTTGCTGAAAAGCTCTTATATTGAATCTTTCTCATATTATGATAAATTGCAATTGCTTCAATGACTGAGATCATAGTTTGTTAGTTTTCAATGAAGTTCCCGATTCATAGTTTACCTTGTGAATGAATTGTTACTTTAGTATAAGAAATCATATGACAATATATGTTGCTGTTCTAAAGATGATCATGATGCCCTCATGTCCGTATTTTATTTTAGTGACACCTCTATCTCTAAACATGTGGACATATTCTTCAATATTGGCTTTCGCTTGAGGACAAGCGAGGTCTAGGCTTGGGGGAGTTGATACGTTCATTTTGCATCATGCTTTCATATCATTATTCATTGCATTATGGCCTGTTATTACACGTTATATCACAATACTTATGCCTTTTCTCTCTTATTTTATAAGGTTTACATGAAGAGGGAGAATACCGACAGCTGGAATTATGTACTGGAAAAGGAGCAAATATTATAGACCTATTCTGCACAACTCCAAAAGTCCTGAAACTTCATGGAGATAAGTTTTGGAATATATAAAAATATTGGGCAAAGAAAGCACCAGAGGGGGCCACCAGCCAGCCATAATGGTGGAGGGCGCGCCCTACCCCCTAGGTGCGCCCGCTGTCTTGTGGGCCCCCTGGCAGGCCCCCGACGCCCATCTTCTTATATATGGTGTCTTTTGCCCTAGAAAAAAATAGGAGAGAAGCTTTCGGGACGAAGCAGCACCGTCTCGAGGTGTAACCTGGGCAGGACCAATCTATGGCTCCGACGGAGCTGTTGTGCCGGGGAAACATCCCTCTGTGAAAGTGCAACTATCCCTGGGTGGTTTTGGTAATTCCTAACAACATATAGCTCATTGAGCTAATGCTATTTCAAGATAAATATTTCAGGAAAGCTCAATGATTGGCATGGCATGGATGAGAAAAGTGGATCCCTCAAAATGCTAAGGACAAAAGGATTGGCTCAAGCTCAAAGCACAAGACTCCACATTTTCTATTTTAGTGATCCAAGATCACATTTAGTCTACAAGAAAAGCCAATACTACCAAGGAGGGATGAGGTGTTGCTTAATGAGGCTCTTGCTCAAAATGCTTAGTGATATGATCCAAAGCCCTCAATTACTTTCTCACATCCAAATATGACCCAAACCAAAAGTCCAACTCAGCCCCACCGATTCTTTCTATCCGGCGCCACCGACTTCTGATGTCATAGCCACTGCCACAAACCCTAATCAAATCGGTCTCATCAAGGGGATCTCGGTCTCACCGAGATGGGATTGTAATCTCTATGTTTCCCTTTGTAACGTTTCGGTCCAAACGAGATGAGCGATCGGTCCCATCGAGATTGCAATGCAAACTCTCTGTTTCCCTTTCGTAATGTTTCGGTCCAACCGAGATGAGCGAATCGGTCCCACCGAGTTTGCCTGACCAACTCTCTGGTTAGCTTATTACCAAAATCGGTCCCACCGAGTTTGAGTAATTGGTCTCACTGAGATTACGTTATGCCCTAACCCTAACCACATCGGTCCCACCGAGTTGACATGTCGGTCCCATCGAAAATCCTAATGATCAAATTATTTGCTAAATTGGTACAACCGAGTTTCACGATTCGGTCCCACTGAGATTGGTAATTTGTGTGTAACGGTTAGATTTTGTGTGGAGGCTATATATACCCCTCCACCCACTCTTCATTCGTGGAGAGAGCCATCAGGACATGCCTACACTTCCAACATACATTTTCTGAGAGAGAACCACCTACACTTGTGTTGAGGTCAAGATATTCCATTCCTACCATATGAATCTTGATCTCTAGCCTTCCCCATGTTGCTTTCCACTCAAATCTTCTTTCCACCAAATCCAAATTCCGTGAGAGAGAGTTGAGTGTTGGGGAGACTATCATTTGAAGCACAAGAGCAAGGAGTTCATCAACAACACACCATTTGTTACTTCTTGGAGAGTGTTGTCTCCTAGATTGGCTAGGTTTCACTTGGGAGCCTCCGACAAGATTGTGGAGTTGAACCAAGGAGTTTGTAAGGGCAAGGAGATCGCCTACTTCATGAACATCTACCCTAGTGAGGCAAATCCTTCGTGGGCGACGTCCATGGTTTGATAGACAAGGTTCCTTCTTCGTGGATCCTTCGTGGGTGGAGCCCTCCATGGACTCGCGCAGCCGTTACCCTTCGTGGGTTGAAGTCTCCATCAACGTGGATGTACGATAGCACCACCTATCAGAACCACGACAAAAACATCCGTGTCTCCAATTGTGTTTTCCATCTCAAACCCCTCCCCTTTACCTTCATATGCAATTGTTTTACATTCCGCTGCTATACTCTTAGAATTGCATGTGTAGGTTTATTGCTTGACTTGTGCTAAGTTGCTAAAATCTGCCAAGAACTTAAATTGGGAAAAGGCAAGTTTTATTTGGTCAAGTAGTCTAATCAGCCCCCCCCCCTCTAGACATACTTTCGATCCTACAAGTGGTATCAGAGCATTGGTATCCATTTGCTTTGATTTACATAGCTTTTGGTAGTCATAGCATTGGTTTTACAACCTAGGAGAGTATGGCATCTAGCGAGGGAAATTACCACCGTAGAGGTCCTTATTTTGATGGTGCTAATTTTGCTAGTTGGAAGCATAAGATGAAAATGCATATTCTTGGACATAACCCCACCATTTGGGCTATTGTGTGTATTGGCTTGCAAGGTGAATTCTTCGATGGGAGAGAACCAAACCGTGAAGCTACAGCAGAAGAGTTGAAGATGCTGCAATACAATGCTCAAGCTTGTGATATCCTCTTCAACGGATTGTGCCCCGAAGAATTCAACAAAATTAGTCGTCTTGAGAATGCAAAGGAAATTTGGGATACTTTGATTGACATGCATGAAGGTACCAACTCCGTCAAGGAATCCAAATTGGATGTGCTTCAAAGTCAACTTGACAAGTTCAAAATGAAGGATGGTGAAGGTGTCACTGAAATGTATTCTAGGCTTGCTCTTATCACAAATGAGATTGCCGGCTTAGGAAGTGAAGAGATGACCGATAAATTCATCATCAAGAAGATCCTAAGAGCCTTGGATGGAAAATATGATATCGTGTGCACATTGATCCAAATGATGCCCAATTACAAAGATCTCAAGCCAACGGAAGTCATTGGAAGAATTGTTGCTCATGAGATGTCACTCAAGGATAAGCAGGAGCTCCACAACAAGTCAAGTGGTGCTTACAAAGCCTCATGTGAAGCTCCCACATCATCAAGTGAGAAACAAACCTTCAATGAAGAATTGAGCCTAATGGTGAAAAACTTCAACAAGTTCTACAAGAGTAGGAGCAAGGAAAGAAGTTCTAAGTCAAGGTCCTACAATGACAAAAGATCTTCTAGTCGTGAGCCTAATTGCTACAACTGTGGAAGACCGGACACTATTCCAATGAGTGTACGGCACCTTACAAAAGAGGAGAAGACTCTCCAAAAAGAAGAAGTAGAAGAGAAGAATCACCATCAAGAGAAAGAAGGAGTAGAGATGATCGTTATGATCGAAGAACATCCCGGAGAAGCAAGGATTCGGAAAGGAAGGATAAGTCATCAAGGAGCTAGACAAAATGAAGACATCAAGCTCTTGTTGGTGAATGGGTATCCGGCTCCGACTCCGACAATCACTCCGAGAGAAGCTATCACTCCGACTCTGAATATACTCAAGATGAAGGTGTTGCCGGTCTAGCACTTGTGTCAACCAACTCCTATGACATATTTGATTCACCAAATGAAGGACTTGGAATATGCTTCATGGCTAAAGGCCCAAAGGTAACACACCCCGAGTATGTTGATTTCGATAGTGATGAGGATGACTTGTTAGGTGATGATGATTTACTTGTTGACAACTCTAGTGATGAATACTATGATGAAACGTCAAATAACCATGCTAATAAAGATAAAACGAATGACACTGATAAGGAGAAGATTGAGCTCCTAACTAAAGAACTAAACACTCTTAAGTTAGCTCATTAAACTATCTTAGGAGATCATCAGGAACTTTTAAGGACTCATGAGAAGTTACACTTTGAAAAGTTAAACCTTGAGCAAGAACATGAGTTTTTAAAGGCAATCAATGATGATCTCCGCAAGAAAAGTTTTTCTCACATTGCCAAGCATTTACTCTTATCTACTTACATGCCTCAAGTCAAGTCTAGTAACAATAACAAGAAAGATTCTTCCTCTAGTAGTAACAATAATCATGCTAAATCCAATGTTGTTGCTTCTAGTAGTTCTCTTGATTCCACTAATGATTCTCTTAGCCAAGTTACACTTGAGCAAGAAAGTAGCTTATTGAAGGGAATTATAGAGAAATGTGTTTACAAGAGCCTTGTCAGGAGTAAGCAATTCGAGTAAATTGTACGCAAGCAAGGAAGGCACCGGAAGAACCAAGGTGTTGGTTTTGAACGAGAGTTCAATGCCAATGGAGTTGAGTGGGAAGAAGATCAATACCCCAAGACGAAGTTTGTTCCTCAACAAGAGAAGTATGATCCTACTTCTTTCACAGGGACACAAGCTCAAGATGATCTTCCACCACAAGACCACAGGCAAAAAGGCAAGGACAAGCTTCAAGAGGAGATTGATGCATTTGAAGAAGCTCCTAAGGCCTTGGTCAAGTGGGTTCCCAATACTACATCAAGTTCTACTTCATCAAGTACGACTACAACTCCAAGGATTCCCATCAAGATGATGTGGATCCCGAAGAAGAAGAACTAGAGAGTTCTTGAGGGTGACTCCGCCAACATACTTCACTCTTATCATTTTGGCGAGGACAAGTGCAATCAACTTCCATATATTATACTAGTTCAAGGAGTCACAAACCCTCTTGTTGGTAAGACAAGGGACAAGGTAACCTAATGCTTTCATAGGCATCATCTTGTGTGCGTGCATCACTCTATGTCTATGGATAAACTTGTTTGTTCCTTGTGGTACTAACCCGTGTAGGTATTGAAAGTGCAACTCACTCCAAAGTATTGCTCCAAATGATCTACATCAACATTGAGCATCCACATCTTCAACACCTACCTGAAGTCATCATCGACAAAACCCAAGGTTAGTTCATCCCTCTTAGGGGGGATCTCATATCTAGGGGGAGCTTTACTCCAAGAATAGAGCTAAAACAACTCTAAGGGTGTGAACACAACAATGCTTTATGTAAAAGTGGTAACCCCACCTGTGCTTAAATGATGAGTATGACCTGTGATCAAACGTTCTCATTTGAATCCTAAGTCAATATACTCATATATAGATGACCTAGTCATCGCCAATTGCTTGATAGATGCTAGAATTGTGTGTGCATGCTTTGTCACATATTTCATTTGCCATTTTATTGTGTGAGCATGTTGGTTGCATAATTTACTCATTAGAGGACATCCACTTGTAGCTTTGATCGTTTAGTTTCTTTTCTTTTGCCAAGTGGATGGACAAGAATGCGTAAGAACCTACTCTAGCTATCTATGCTTTTCTTGTCTCAAACTCTATTCAAGCTATATCACAAAGTTTGATCAAGTCAGATTCGAACCACTCTGTGTGAGCATCACCCGGAGTCCCCGATTCGTCATAGACTTAAACTTCCAAAACCTCTTTGTGCGTTTTGGTATGACCGATTCAACCTTTTCGGTCACACCGAGATCACTAAGTTGATCTAGGTTTTCAATCTCGGTGCGACTGATTAGAACTTTTCGGTGACACCAACTTGCAGTAACTGCTTGCAGTAATGCATCTCGGTGCCACCGAGTTTTTCCACTCGGCCACACCGACAGGGTCAGGCTATATATACTCATTGGTCAAATTTCGAAAATCTTTCGAAACCCTTCGCCTGCAGCCTGCTCTGCCTCTTCGGGTCTCCGGATCATCCTCCTCATCGCCAGCGACGTCCCGCCGCTGGTCTCCGCTGCCATCAATGGGATTCTGCTCCGCCGTTGCCGCCGTAGCAAGTCCATCGCCGCATTAGGGTATGGATTTTAACTTTGTGCTATTCTTAACTCCGATTCCTAGCACATTGCATTGCCATGAATCTTGCCATGTTTAAAATCTTCCTATCCAGCAAAACTACTCCGTAGATTAGTCTTGGATTGAAAATTTTGGGTTAGGTTTCCGCCGAATTCATCTCAGACCGACCGAGTTGTAGAAATCGGTCTCACCGATTTGGCCTAGGCCATTGCACATGTGATTCTCGGTTTGACCAAGAATTGCAAATTGGTGTGACCAAGATTGATTCTTTATGAAACCCTAGCAGTCTCGGTGCCACCGAACTGTGACTCGGTCTGACCGAGTTCACTAGTTTAGGTTCCAAAAGCTGCTTCGGTATCACCAAGTTTACAAATCGGTAGCTCCGAAATGCTTTCTGTGGAAAACTAAAAATAAGTTTTTGACTCAATTTTTTTGCAAAAACCTCTGTGCTTTGTGATGCTCATATACTCTACCTCATCTACATCTATTCACAGGGTCTACTGTCAGAGTTTGCATCATGTCAGATCAGAGCGACAGTCAGAACAAGTCTAAGGAGCAAGTTCATATGAGCGAGGGCACTAGTCCCTCTAGTACCTCAGATGAGGATAGCAGGAGCACACCCAGCAATTTGCCAAAGGCAGCAACCAGGGCAAGAAAGAAAAAAACCTCAGATTCTGAAGATGAGGACTATGTGGCTGTTGATGATGAGGCCACTTCTAAGAAGAAGGTGCTGAAAAAGGAGTATGGCACAGCTGCATCCACTAAGCCAGGAATGCAAAAGAAGTCGCCTGCCAAGAGAATTCCCACTTCCAAACCTAGGAAGGTTGCCACTGGTGAAACCATGAAGTTCACCATTGAGTCTAATGAAGAAGCTGCTAGCCAAGATAAGAAGAAGAAGAGAGCCAGAACTACTATTGCCAAAGTACTTGGCAAGCCCTCTATGAGGAGATCTTCTGATGAGGAAGAAGAAGAGGAAGAGGATGTTGCACCAGCTCCTAAAGCTCAGTAGCTAATGGGAGATGCAATCAAGTCAGGGGCTGCTCCATCTAAGCCCAAGTCTGCTCCCAAGGCTGCTGCTGCACCCAAGCCTAAACCCAAGAGGAACACCAGGAACATACCTGCATCAGAGAAGAACAAGGCCCAATGCCTGAAGCTGCTGAAGAAGATGAAGATTCTCATGTTCTGAGAAAGTTGAAGCCCAAGATTCCTCACCACAGTGATGCTCATCTAGTTGCAGAAGACATGCACATCAGAAAGGATGCTGGACTGAGATTGTGGAGACAATCAGATCCTTATGCTGTGAGGAGAAGGACAACAGTTGACTATAGATTCCGCACAAAGGAGAAAGGGGACTTTTATGAAACTATTCTGCTCTACAAGAAGCCCATTGTATGTGACATGAGATGGATCAACTGGGAATGCATCAAGGAGAATGAAGAGCACTTCCCAGGAGTATATGACAGCTTCAAGGCTTGTGGAGTCGATGACTTTGTTGCCCAGAAGCTCACCAAGTGGAATGATGAGCTCATCATGCAGTTCTACTCCACAACTCACTTCTACCCAGATGGGAAGATTATCTGGATGTCTGAGGGTACTAGGTACCAATCCACAGTTGAGGAATGGGATGAGATGATCAATGCCCCTAAGGAATCTAAAGATGACCTGGATGTGTATGCAGAGAAGAAGAAAGACCACAACACTATGTCTCACATGTACACAGAGATCCTAGATAAAGCTTTGGAAACTCACAAGCTTGGATATGTACACTACCTGTTGTCTGGTCTGCCTACAATCAATTGGATCCTTAGGCACACATTGCTGCCAAAATCAGGTGATCACAAGATGATCAGAGGTCATGCTATTAACTTGCCGCACTTGTTTGACATACCTCAAAAGTTCAAATTCATGAGCCTGATTGTGGAAACAATCAAAAGGACTGCTGCTGATCAGAAGAGGACTTGTGGGTATGCTCCACACATTCAGGAGCTCATCAACTCAAAGATGGGCACATGCACATATCTTTTGGATAAGGAGCATTTACCCCTATATCCTAAATTTGAAGACAACACTGTTGAGATGAATGAGGAGGATCCATCATCTGTGCAAGCACAAGAAAAGAGAGAGAAAGCAAGGGCAGAGAAAGCTGCAAAGATGCCAACTGCTGAAGAGGCATCTCAAATTTTCCTGAAGAGCAAGCAAGATCAGCTTGGCTATGTGATTGCCTCCACCTTGTGGTTTGAGAAGGGCTTGGCCACCCTGACTCAAAACCAGGAGAGCTTGGAGAGAATCATAGAGCAGAAGATTTATGCTCTTGATAGCAAAATTACTGAGATCCAAACTGCAGTTGAGCAAATTCAGGAGGATGTGGAGGAGAAGAAAGGCAAGTCTACCACAGATGCTTTTGCTAGAGTGCCCAGAGGACAGAGATCTGTTGCAGTGCCTGTTCAAGACACCAGAGCTACATCATCTGCACCAGCTACAGCTTCAGTGCCTCCAGCTCCAGCACCCACTCCACTAGCTCCAGCTACATCAAGAGATGCTTTCGTCCTTGGAGTCATCTCTACACCACCTAATGAAGACCAAGCCTGAGAGTCGTTTAGCACTATGCATTTTTTGTGAACTTTTTGGTAACTTGTTGCCAAAGGGGGAGAAAAATGTATAGATCATAGGCTTCGAGAGAGAGAGTGTTGCTTTTGATCTCTCTTGTTTTGGTGGTTGAACATTTTTATTCTGTGTGTGCTTGATACTTTATGCCTTTTGTGAGATACTTGGATGATCATGTGTTTGATCATATGCTATGCTACATTAGTGCTTGTTGGATGATATTATATCTTATATCCTCATATGATCATTCACTTTGCTTGGTGATGAGTGCATGTGTTTAATTATTATCATTTTGAGCGCTCCACCAAGATGTATGTGACATGGAAGAGTGACCCATGATCCTAACTCATTGTGCATTTGCAGTCCAAAGCAAATTTCAAATAATGCACAAATTTAGTGGGAGCTCTTGGTTTTCAGATACATCTCAAAGCGACAACGTCTTTCAATCTTATTATCATTTGTCGAAGCTTTGATCTATATGTTGTCCTCAATTACCAAAAAGGGGGAGATTGAAAGTGCAACTATCCTGGGTGGTTTTGGTAATTCCTAACAACACATAGCTCATTGAGCTAATGCTATTTCAAGATAAATATTTTAGGAAAGCTCAATGATTGGCATTTCATGGATGAGAAAAGTGGATCCATCAAAATGCTAAGGACAAAAGGATTGGCTCAAGCTCAAAGCACAAGACTCTACATTTTCTATTTTAGTGATCCAAGATCACATTGAGTCTATAGGAAAAGCCAATACTATCAAGGAGGGATGAGGTGTTGCTTAATAGGCTCTTGCTCAAAATGCTTAGTGATATGCTCTAAAGCCCTCAACTACTTTCTCACATCCACATATGACCCAAACCAAAAGTCCAACTCAGCCCCACCGATTCTTTCTATCCGTCGCCACCGAGTTTAGATGTCATAGCCACTGCCACAAACCCTAATCAAATCAGTCTCACTGATAGGGATCTCGCTCTCACCGAGATGGGATTGTAATCTCTCTGTTTCCCTTCATAACGTTTCGGTCCAACCGAGATGAGCGATCGGTCCCACCGAGATTGCAATGCAAACTCTCTGTTTCCCTTTCGTAACGTTTTGGTCCAACCGAGATGAGCGAATTGGTCCCACCGAGTTTGCCTGACCAACTCTCTGGTTAGCTTATTACCAAAATCGGTCCCACCGAGTTTGAGTAATCGGTCTCACCGAGTTGTCATGTCGGTCCCACCGAAAATCCTAACGGCCACATTATTTACTAAATCGGTCCGACCGAGTTTCATGATTCGGTCCCACCGAGATTGGTAAGTTGTGTGTAACGGTTAGATATTTTTCTAGAGGCTATATATACCCCTCCACCCACTCTTCATTCATGGAGAGAGCCATCAGAACATTCCTACACTTCCAACATACATTTTCTGAGAGAGAACCACCTACACTTGTGTTGAGGTCAAGATATTCCATTCCTACCATATGAATCTTGATCTCTAGCCATCCCCAAGTTGCTTTCCACTCAAATCTTCTTTCCACCAAATCCAAATTCTGTGAGAGAGAGTTGAGTCTTGGGGAGACTATCATTTAAAGCACAAGAGCAAGGAGTTCATCAAGAACACACCATTTGTTACTTCTTGCAGAGTGGTGTCTCCTAGATTGGCTAGGTGTCATTTGGGAGCCTCCGACAAGATTGTGGAGTTGAACCAAGGAGTTTGTAAGGGCAAGGAGATCGCCTACTTCATGAAGATCTACCCTACTGAGGCAAGTCCTTCATGGGCGATGACCATGGTGGGATAGACAAGGTTGCTTCTTCGTGGACCCTTCATGGGTGGAGCCCTCCGTGGACTCGCGCAGCCGTTACCCTTCATGGGTTGAAGTCTCTATCAATGTGGATGTACGATAGCACCACCTATCGGAACTACGACAAAAAACATCTGTGTCTCCAATTGCGTTTGCCTTATCAAACCCCTCCCCTTTACCTTCATATGCAATTGTTTTAAATTCCGCTGCTATACTCTTTGAATTGCATGTTTAGGTTGATTGCTTGACTTGTGCTAAGTTGCTAAAATCTGCCAAGAACTAAAATTGGGAAAAGCCAAGTTTTATTTGGTCAAGTAGTCTAATCACCGCCCCTCTAGACATACTTTCGATCCTACACTCTAGGAGGGGGAAATCACCGCCATCGTCATCACCATCGATCCTCTCATCAAGAAGGGGTCAATCTCCAGCAACATCTTCACCAGCACCATCTCCTCTCAAACCCTAGTTCATCAGTTGTATCTGATCTTTGTCTCAAAACCTCATATTGGTACCTGTGGGTTGCTAGTAGTGTTGATTACTCCTTGTAGTTGATGCTAGTTGGTTTATTTGGTGGAAGATCATATTTTCAGATCCTTAATAATAATTAATACTCCTCTGATTATGAACACAAATATGCTTTGTGAGTAGTTATGTTTCTTCCCAAGGACATGGGAGAAGTCTTGTTATAAGTAATCATGTGAATTTGGTATTCGTTCGATATTTTAATGAGATGTATGTTGTCTCTCCTCTAGTGGTTTTATGTGAATGTCGACTACATGAAACTTCACCATGATTTGGGCCTAGGGGAAGGCATTTGGAAGTAATAAGTAGATGATGGGTTGCTAGAGTGGCAGGAGCTTAAACCCTAGTTTTTGTGTTGCTTCGTAAGGGGCTGATTTGGATCCATGTGTTTCATGATATGGTTAGGTTTACCTTAATTCTTCTTTCGTAGTTGCGGATGCTTGCAAGAGGGGTTAATCATAAGTGGGAGGCTTGTCCAAGGAAGGACAACACCCAAGCACCGGTCCACCCACATATCAAATTATCAAAGTAACGAACGCGAATCATATGTGCATGATGAAAACTAGCTTGACAATAGTTCCCATGTGTCCTCGGGAGCGCTTTGCTTTATATAAGAGTTCGTCGAGGCTTGTGCTTTGCTACAAAAAGGATTAGGCCACCTTGCTGCACCTTAGTAACTTATGTTATTTGTTACCCGTTGCGAATTATCTTATCACGAAACTATCTGTTACTGATAATTTCAGTGCTTGGAGAGAATACCTTGCTGAAAATCGCTTATCATTTCCTTCTGCTCCTCGTTGGGTTCAACACTCTTACTTATCAAAAGGACTATGATAGATCCCCTATACTTGTGGGGCATCAATGGGCCAAGAGAGGGACAGACCAGCCCACAAGGGGCTGGTGCGCCCCTCCAACAGGATGGCCAGCCCTAGGGAAAGGAAAGGGGGGAGGGCAAGTCCCTCCTTCCTTCCCCTCCTCAAGGGAGAAAGGAAAGGGGAGGTACCACTTCCCCCTTCCTTCCCCTAGCGCCTATACAAGCAAGGGGGGGGGGAATTATTTGGGGCGTCCCTTGGCCTCTCCCCTCTCCCTCCCACCTATATATATTAGGAGGGGGCGCCTAGCACATACACAACATCAATTGTTAGCCGTGTGCGGCGTCCCCTCCATAGTTTACACTCGGTCATATTTTCATGGTGCTTAGGAAAAGCCCTACGTAGATCACTTCACCATCACCATGTCGTCGTGCTGACGAAACTCATCTACTACCTCGACGACTTGCTGGATCAAGAAGGCGAGGGACGTCACCGAGCTGAACGTGTGCAGAACTCGGAGGTGTCATACATTCGGTACTTGATCGGTCGGAGCTAGAAGAAGTTTGATTACATCAACCGCGTTGTCAAACGCTTCCGCTTAGGGTCTATAAGAGTACGTAGACATACTCCCCCCTCTCATTGCTATGCATCTCCTAGATAGATCTTGCATGAGCGTAGGATTTTTTTGAAATTGTATGCTACGTTCCCAACAGTGGTATCAGAGCCAGGTCTATGCGTAGATGATATGCATGAGTAAAACACAAAGAGTTGTGGGGGTGATTGTCATACTGATTACCACTAATGTCTTATTTTGATTCGGTGGTATTGTTGTATGACGCGGCCCGGACCAACCTTACATGACCATGTTCATGAGACCGGTTCTACCAACAGACATGCAACTAGTTTTGCATAAAGGTGGCTGGCGGGTGTTTGTTTCTCCTATTTTAGTTGAATCGAATTTGACTGCGGCTGGTCCTTATTGAAGGTTAAAACAACAAACTTGATAAATCACCGTTATGGTTTGGATGCGCAGGTAAGAATGGTTCTTGCTAGAAGCCCGTTGCAGCCACGTAAAACTTGCAACAACAAAGTAGAGGACATCTAACTTGTTTTTGCAAGGCATGTTGTGATGTGATATGGTCAAGACATGATGTGATACACATTATTGTATGAGATGATCATGTTTTGTAAAAGTTATCGGCAATCGGCAGGAGCCTTATGGTTGTCTCTTTATTGTATGAAATGCAACTGCCATGTAATTACTTCACTTTATCACTATGCATTAGCGATAGTTGTAGAAGCAATAGTGGGTGAGACGACCAGGACGCAACCATGGAGGTCAAGGTGTCGAGCCGATGACGATAGAGATCATGACGATGCTTCGAAGATGGAGATCAAAAGCACAAGATGATGGCCATATCATGTCATATATTTTGATTGCATGTGATGTTTATCTTTTATGCATCTTATTTTGCTTAGTATGGTGGTAGCATTATAAGACAATCCCTTAACTAAAATTTCAAGTATAAGTGTTCTCCCTGAGTATGCACCATTGCGACAGTTCGTCGTGCTGAGACACCACGTGATGATCGAGTGTGATAGGCTCTATATTCACATACAACGGGTGCAAGACAATTTTGCACATGCGGCATACTCAGGTTAAACTTGACGAGCCTAGCATGTGCAGACATGGCCTTGGAACACTAGAGACTGAATGGTCGAATGTGAATCATATAGTAGATATGATGAACATAGAGATTTTCACCATTGATGACTACCTCATCTCACGTGATGATCGGACATGGTTTAGTTGATTTGGATCACGTATCACTTAGATTACTTGAGGGATGTTTGTTTAAGTTGGAGTTCTTAAGTAATTTAATTATTTGAACTTAATTTATCATGAACTTAGTCCTGATAGTATTTGCATATCTATGTTGTAGATCAATAGCTCGCGATATAGCTCCCCTATTTCTTTGATATGTTCCTAGAGAAAACTAAGTTGAAATATGATAGTGGCATTGATGCAGACTGGGTCCATGATATGAAGATTATCCTCATTGCTGCATAGAAGAATTATGTCCTTGATGCACCGCTAGGTGACAGAACTGTTGCAGGAGCTGATGCAGACGTTATGAATGTTTGATAAGCTCAATATGATGACTACTTGATAGTTTAGTGCACCATGCTTTATGGCTTAGAATTGAGGCTTCAAAGACGTTTTGAACGCCATGGAACATATGAGATGTTCCAAGAACAGAAATTGGTATTTCAGACTCATGCCCGTGTCGAGAGGTATGAGACCTGTGACAAGTACTTTGCCTACATGATGGAGGAGAATAAATCGCCAGTGAGCATATGCTCATAATGTCTGGGTAGTACAATTGCTTGGATCAAGTGGGAGTTAATCTTCCAGATAACATAGTAATTGACAAAGTTCTCTAGTCACTATCACCAAGCTACTAGAACTTCGTGATGAACTATAATATGCAAGGGATGACGAAAATGATTCCCGAGCTCTTCGCGATGCTGAAATCGGTGAAGGTAGAAATCAAGAAAGAGCATCAAATGTTGATGGTTAACAAGACCACTAGTTTCAAGAAAAAGGGAGAAAGGGAAAGAAAGGGAACTTCAAGAAGAATGGCAAACAAGTTGCCGCACCCATGAAGAAACCCAAAGCTAGACCTAAGCCTGTGTAGCGACCACACCTCAAACAGTCTGATCTCTGTGCATCAGTATCATCCCTGGATCGGTAATGCTGACACGCACAGTACTAGAAGGATTTATAACAGAGTAGCAATCACACACTTATTACATCGAATGTCTCAAAAGAGAACTTATTACAATAAATATGGCTTAAGGCCATCTAATAATGATAACAACGGAAGGCTTGGAAGATAAGCGAGTCCATCAACTCCAATGGCATCACTGAGTATAAGATCACGACCTATGGCACCTTACTCGTTGTTTGAAAAGTCTGCAACATGAATGTTGCAGCCCGAAACGGGTCAGCACATGGAATATGCTGGCAATGTAACACATAGAGAGTAATGAATAGAATAATGCTATCACTACATGCATATATGGCTGGTGGAAAGCTCTATGGATACTGTTTTGCATAAAGCCAATTTTTTCCTACAACAAAGGAATAAAATTTATTTAACTATCATGGTGGTTGTTAAACATTGAGAAGGTTCCTCCAACTCAATCCCAATTAAGCATCATCATTAAACCCAAAAATTTAAATTAAGTAACATGATGAGATTCACATGATAATCCAAGTACTAGATACTCAAAACGTCCATAACTGGGGACACGGCTAAGCATGATTAGTTTGTACACTCTACAGAGGTTTGCGCACTTTTACCCGCAAGACTCGATCTCCTCCGCTTGATTTCTCGCTCTACATGGTGTTTGAGAAACGGATGACCAAGACACAGCCTTTCAGAAGCATTAACTCTTTACTCTGGGTAGACAGTACCAACCTACATCCCCTACATCTTCTAGTCTACCACTAAAAGAGGTCACACAACATACTCAACTATGCTAGAGCCCATAGTAGCTTGCAGCTGCACACGGATGTTTCTAGCATGAATAATCTCATGATCCCTTTGAGCATGGCTAGCAGTCCATAGGAGAATCACACGGTACCCCGGGAGTTCCAAAAATATAGGCAACACTGGGTTCCCCAGGTGCCTCAGTCCACCCAGATGTGTATTAAAGTTGCCACCTTAAGTAAACCATTAATTAACAATCTCACATCTATCATGGATACACTCACCCAATCCACGTCTACTAGCATAGTATTACAACATTAGCAAACGTAGAAGTAACTCCCAAAGGTTTGATAAATAAAACAGGTAATAGGTACTACCTCATCTACTTCCCAAAACCCACATATTAATCATATCCTCACCATGCAATTGTTTGAGGATTGATCTAATGCAATAAAACCGGGTAGTAAAGAGGTATGATCAAAGTGTTACTTGCCTTGCTGATGATCCGCGAAACCTAGAGACTTGTAGTAACAAGTGGCGCACTCCGGGTACTCTATCGCAAACAAACAAGCATACAATAAGAACTCATCTAATGCACACATAAAACTCAAATAAAAGATCTAACCAGAAAGTTCAACTTAATAACTCCGGTTTGCGAAAAGAATCAAATCAAACGAAGCAACGAAAGTCAAATGGCGAAAGAAACAAGCTTCGTTTACTAATCTGGACCTAAGTCAAATTTTATAGTAGCAAAAACTTGTTTAAGTTGGTAAAACGGAAAGAGGGTTTCGAGACGAAACTCCACGCGCTTGAATCGCCTGATTCCGATAAACGAGCGAAAAGTTATACTAGAACAAAACTCGGATTAGAAATCACGATCAGAAATAATTGTGGAAAATCCGAGAAAAAGAAAACGAACGAACAGACTAACGAATGAACGTTCGCTTTCTGTGGCTAAATGACGAAAACCATTCGTAAAAATGAACGTATGGACGAACATCTGCAAAATAAATAAACCGGAAAGAAAAACAAACCGATCTATTAATAAATCGCGGTTCTAAAAAAATGGGCGGTTTTCTAAAAAAACCGTCGACGGCGGCGGCGAACTCCGTCGGCTACCTCGACGGCGGCGGCGGCGGATGGCGGCTCCGGTATGGGGCTCCGACGGCAGGGCGGCGGGACTCGGCGGCGGCGGTGGCTTGCGGCGGCGCGGGCGGCGGCTAGCGGCAGCGGCGGCAGATCGAGGCCGGGGCTAGGGTTTCGGGGGCGGGCGGCTGGGCTGGCGGGGCGGCCTCTCGGCTTATAAGGGCCGGCCGGTCCTGGAGTCCTAGTCGGACACGGCCCGGTAGGTTTGTTTGTTTTTTTAAATAATAATTTCGTGCAGAAAAACAAGTAAAAAAATACTAAACGGACTCCAAAAATCCCGAAATAAAATTTCCCCGTCCTCTAAAAATAAGCCGAACAAGATGAACATTTATTTGGGGCCTAAATGAAATTTCGAAAAACGCGCATTTTTTCCTAATTCAAATAAAATAGCGACAAAACTACGAAATAAAATCTTATTTGATTTTAATATTAAATCCTCAATATTTCTTTATTTGGGGAAAGTCATTTTATTCCCTCTCTCTTGTTTTTATAATTGAAATATTTGAAGATAAAATAATTAAAATCAAATGATCCTATTTTCAAAATTTGAGAAAACCCATATATGAAAATAACGAAATCCCCAACTCTCTCTGTGGGTCCGTGAGTTGCGTAGAATTTCTAGGATCAAACCAAAAATGCAATAAAATAGGATATGCAATGATGATCTAATGTATAACATTCCAAATTGAAAATTTGGGATGTTACAAACCTACCCCCTTAAGATGAATCTCGCCCTCGAGATTCGGGTTGGCTAGAAAATAGGTGAGGGTGGTCCTTCAGTAGATCTTCCTCTCGCTCCCAAGTGGCTTCGTCTTCGGTGTGGTGGATCCACTGAACTTTGCAAAACTTGATAACCTTGCTGCGTGTGACTCGGCTGGCAAACTCGAGAATCTTGACTGGTTTCTCCTCATAGGTCAAATCGCTGTCCAACTGAATCGCTTCCAGTGGAACTGTATCTCTCAAAGGTATTTCAACCATCTGTGCGTGGCACTTCTTCAACTGGGAAATGTGGAACAGATCGTGAACTCCTGACAATCCTTCGGGCAATTCCAACTTGTAAGCAACTTCTCCCATACGCTCCAACACTTTGTATGGTCCTACAAAACGTGGCACTAACTTTCCCTTAACTCCAAAACACTTAATTTCTCGAAGTGGGGACACACGAAGATAAACTCTTGTCTCCGACTCCATAAACTGTCTCCTTGTGTTTAGAATCTGCATAGCTCTTCTACCTGGACAGGGCTACCTTGAGTCTATCACGAATTAGCTTAACCTTCTCTTCAGACTCCTTAATCAAATCTGGTCCAAACAACTGGCGGTCTCCAACTTCATCCAATAACAACGGTGTCCTGCACCTCCTTCTGTACAAAGCTTCAAAAGGGGCCATCTTCAAACTAGCCTGAACGAGTCTTGGATAATCCCGTGATAAAATCCATGCCTAGCTTATCCCACTTCCATTTGGGTATCGGCAATGGCTATAGCAACCCTGCTGGCTTCTGATGCTCTACCTTCACTCTCTGACATACATCACATACTGCTACATACTCCGCAATATCCTTCTTCATTCCGGTCCACCAGAAAGTGTCCTTCAAATCCAGGTACATCTTGGTATTTCCTGGGTGAATCGCATAAGGTGAATCATGGGCCTCCTGCAGAATCAACTTCCTGATCTCCGGGTCATTAGGCACATAAACGTGGTCCTCAAACCATAAGGTATCGTGCTCATCCTCACGAAAACCTTTAGCTTTTCCTTTGCTCATCTTCTCCTTTATCTCTGCAATCTCCTTGTCTGTCTTCTGAGCTTCTCTGATCTTATCCACCAAAGTAAACTTAATCTCCAACGCTGCAACATAGCCTCTCGGAACTATCTCCAAACATAGCTCGCGAAGATCCTCGGCTAACTCCTTCGGTAAATCTCCGGTCAAGAGTGTGTTGACATGGCTCTTGCGGCTCAACGCATCGGCTACCACGTTAGCCTTTCCGGGGTGATAATGCAATCTCATATCATAATCCTTGATGAGCTCCAACCATCTCGTTTGCCTGAGATTCAACTCCTTTTGTGTGAAGATGTACTTCAAACTCTTGTGATTCGTGTACACCTCGCAATGGTTTCCGATGAGAAAATGTCTCCATGTCTTCAACGCGTGCACTACGGCTGCTAACTCCAAATCATGGGTGGAATAATTTAACTCATGGGGCTTAAGCTGTCGTGAGGCATACGAAACAACTCTTCCCTCCTGCATAAGCACTGCTCCAAGTCCTCGACGAGAAGCATCGCAATATACTTCATAATCCTTGCACTGATCTGGCAGAATCAACACCGGTGATGTAACCAAACGTTTCTTCAACTCCTGGAAACTGGCCTCACATTTCTCGGTCCATTTGAACTTGGTGTCCTTCTTCAACAACTCTGTCATTGGCTTTGCAATCTTCAACAAATTCTCAATGAACCTCCGGTAGTATCCTGCGAGTCCAAGAAAACTCCGGATCTCTCCAACTGACGTGGGTGCTTCCCAATTTGTCACCGTGACAACTTTGGTGGGGTCTACTGCTATTCCTTCTCCGGATATAACATGTCCGAGGAATCCAACTTCCTTCAACCAAAACTCACACTTGCTGAATTTGGTGTACAACTGATGTTCTCTGAGCTTCCCAAGTATTAAACGCAAATGCTCCTTATGCTCCTCTTCATTCTTCGAGTATACCAAAATATCATCAATGAACACCACGACAAACTTATCCAGAAACTCCATAAACACCTTGTTCCTCATGTTCATGAAATAGGCAGGTGCGTTAGTCGGACCAAATGACATAACAGTATACTCATACAACATGTACCTTGTGGTAAAAGCTGTCTTAGGTATATCCTGCTCTCGAATCTTCAGCTGGTGGTATCCTGATAGCAGATCGATCTTGGAAAATACTTTAGCTCCTTGCAACTGGTAAAATAAATCATTGATTATCGATAGTGGGTACTTGTTCTTGATTGTCACTTCATTCAACCCTCGATAATCGACAACCATCCTCAATGATCCATCCTTCTTTTCCACTAGAAGCACTGGCGATCCCCAAGGTTACGAACTTGGGAGAATATAGCCTTTATCCAGTAACTCCTTAATCTGCTTCTTAATTTCCTCTAGATCCTTTGCGAGCATCCTATACAGTCTCTTAGATATTGGACCTGTGCCTGGCAAAAGCTCAATCAAAAACTCAATGTCTCTATCCGGTGGCATGCCTAGCAACTCCTCTGAAAATACGTCAGGGAAATCCTTCACCACTGGTACTTCCTCCTGTACAACTCCTAATAAGGAATTCACTTGAGTCCTCTTCGACACATGCCGGGATACATACCTGATCCTTCTTCCTTCTGGATGGTAAGCAAGATCGACTTACTGGCGCATTCAATGTTCCCTCCATACTTTGATAACCAATCCATGCCTAATATCACATCCAGTCCTTGTGACTCCAATACTATTAGGTCTGAGGGAAACACGTAGTTACCAATCCTTAAGGGTAATCGATCACACCATAGACTAGCCATATACTCTGCTCCTGGAGAGGTTACTAACATGGGTGACCTAAGGGCTTGGGTTGGCAGTTTATACTTATCCACAAATCCCCTTGATATGTATGAATGCGATGCACCAGTATCAAAAAGAACAATTGCAGTAAATGACTTAACCAAAAACTTACCTATTACTGCATCTGGCTGGGCTTCAACCTCCACGCTAACGTGGTTCACCTGTCCCTTGTTGAACCGGTTAGGCTTATTCCCAGATCTTCCATTGCCATTTCCATTCTTTTCTTCAGGACATTCAATGGCATAATGTCCAGTCTTCTGGCATTTGAAACAGGTAATGTGGCTTAGATCCCTCTTGGCTGGTGTTGATGGGTTGGCATGATTCTGCCCGTTGCTTCCTCCATTCCCATTACCATTCTTGGGGCCACTTTGGTTGTGCAAACTCCCTCCTCCATGGGTATGCTGAAAAGGTCCTCTCGAGTTTGGGGTAAAACGAGGCTTCTGCTGAGCTCCAGAATTGTACTTCCCTTGTCCATACTTCCTCTTGCAGCTGTCAATCTGCTGCTGCTTCCCTTCAATCATGAGAGCTCGATCTACCAACTCCTGGTAGTTTTTGAAGGTTGCCACCATCAACTGCATGCTCAGCTCATCATTCAGTCCTTTCAGAAACTTCTCCTGCTTAGCTGCATCTGTAGCAACGTCATCTGGGGCATTACGTGCTAGCTTACTAAAGTCATCCACATACTGGCCAACAGTACGTCCTCCTTGGTGCAAGTTGCGAAACTCACGTTTCTTCATGGCCATAGCTTCTGCTGAAACATGGGAAGTATGGAAAGCCTACTGAAACTGGTCCCATGTGACAGTGTCGATGGGATAAGTGGCTGTGAAATTCTCCCACCATGATGCTGCGGGTCCATCAAACTGATGTGCGTCAAAACGCACCTTCTCCGCATCTGTGCATCCTACAGTGGTCAACTCCCTTCCCATGTTGCGGAGCCAATCATCTGCAACTATCGGCTTGGTGCTACTGGAGAACACCGGTGGATTCAGCCTCAAGAAATGGGCTAAGTGATCAACAGGTGGTGGTGGTGGTGGGTTGTTGTTGTTGTTGTTGTTCCCCTGATTCTGATTCTGGACTAGCATCTACATCAATGCATTCTCCTCCTGGATCAACTGAGTGAGCTCTGGTGGGAAAGCAAATCCATTGTCACGTCTTGGAGGCATCTGAGGGTTTAGAAAAGATGAGAATACAGAATAGAATGAGGTCTATAGAGAAAAATACTACCCATATGCACATGAGAGAAAGACAAACAATATCACTTCAATCAATTCAAACAAGGGCATACAACGGTCTAACTATCGTTACAAAAGTGCTTGGACTATACTATATACATGAGGGGAATACTACTACTGTTATGGTGGTCGACTAGAAAAATTGATCGGTTGAAGACTCCATGATATCTGCTCCAGCTTCATCAACATAGTTATCATCGCTATCATCTGGGTCCGAGTCGGTGTCGTCGATGATGATGTAGTTCTCCGGGCAAGTGCAATCATCATCTTCTCCTCCAGTCGCAGGGAATCCCATGAATACTTTTAGCTTCTTCAGATCATCATTCTTATCCACGAGTGTCATCATTTCCTCCTCATATCCATTGCGTGTAGACTTGAGTTCTTCTTCCAGCGCCGTGATCTTGGTCATAGCCTTCTTCAGATCTATCATGCCTGCGCACATCTGGTTCTCCTGGCGACGAATGTGCTGATTTAACTCCTGGATGAAAGCTGCAATTGATCTATCCTTCCTGGTGCTGATCATCTCCCATTGCTCATCTCGGCACCCACAAATCTGGTAGATAGTCTCCTTGAGATCCTTGTGGTAAACTTCTCCAATGCGTCCCATGGTGATGTGGGCTGCCATGCTCTTTCCTAGACTCCAGGTTGGTGCATCAAAAGAAAACTCTATGGGCTCAGTGACGGGCATGAACGTTCTTCCTGGAACTTGAACTTGAATCATCCAACGCTCCTCTTCTGGTAAAGTGGCGATGTAGGTCCCTGTGAAGCTTGGCACTCCAATGTTCAGGTACTTAGTGACTTCCTTCAAGTTGCGTCCAAAGGGTGTATCTTCATCCGGTTGCGTGAACTTGTTCCTTGCATCTGCCATCCTAAAAGAGTAGAAAAGATGAGGAGTCAGAAATGAGAAGAGAGAGTAGTGATCTAGGGCTTTAGCTTAGCGGTCGTGTCCTACAGTCAGTGTGTGCTCTGATACCATCTTGTAGCAACCAGACCTCAAATAGTCTGATCTATGTGCATCAGTGTCATCCCTGGATCGGTAATGCTGACACGCACAATACTTGAAGGACTTATAACAGAGTAGCAATCACACACTTATTACATCGAATGTCTCAAAAGAGAACTTATTACAATAAATATGGCTTAAGGCCATCTAATAACGATAACAACGGAAGGCTTGGAAGATAAGCGAGTCCATCAACTCCAACAGCATCACTGAGTATAAGATCATGACCTATGGCACCTTACTCATCGTCTGAAAAGTCTGCAACATGAACGTTGCAGCCCAAAATGGGTCAGCACATGGGATATGCTGGCAATGTAACACATAGATAGTAATGAATAGAATAATGCTATCACTACATGCATATATGGCTGGAGGAAAGCTCTATGGATACAGTTTTACATAAAGCCAATTTTTCCCTACAACAAAGGAATAAAATTTATTTAACTATCATGGTGGTTGTTAAACATTGAGAAGGTTCCTCCAACTCAATCCCATTTAAGCATCATCATTAAACCCAACAATTTAAATTAATTAACATGATGAGATTCACATGATAATCCAAGTACTAGATACTCAAAACGTCCTTAACCGGGGACACGGCTAACCATGATTAGTTTGTACACTCTGCAGAGGTTTACGCACTTTGCCCCGCAAGACTCGATCTCCTCCGCTTGATTTCTCGCACTACATGGTGTTTGAGAAATGGATGACCGAGACACAGTCTTTCAGAAGCATTAACTCTTTACTCTGGGTAGACAGTACCAACCTACATCCCCTACATCTGCTAGTCTACCACTGAAAGAGGTCACACAACATACTCAACTATGCTGGAGTCCGCAGTAGCTTGCGGCTGCACACGGAAGTTTCTAGCATGAATAATCTCATGATCCCTTTGAGCCTGGGTGGCAGTCCATAGGAGTATCACATGGTACCCCGGGATTTCCAAAAATACAGGCAACACTGGGTTCCCCAGGTGCCTCAATCCACCCAGATGTGTATTAAAGTTACCACCTTAAGTAAACCATTAATTAACTATCTCACATCTGTCATGGATACACTCACCCAATCCACGTCTACTAGCATAGCATATCAACTTAAGCAAACATAGAAGTAACTCCCAAAGGTTTGATAAATAAAACAGGTAACAGGTACTACCTCATCTACTTCACAAAACCCACATATTAATCACATCCAAACCATGCAATTGTTTGAGGATTGATCTAATGCAATAAAACTGGGTAGTAAAGAGGTATGATCAAAGTGTTATTTTCCTGGCTGATGATCCGCGAAACCTAGAGACTCGTTGTAGCAAGCGTCGCACTCTGGGTACTCTATCGCAAACAAAGAAGCATACAATAAGCACTCATCTAATGCACAGGTAAAACTCAAATAAGAGATCTAACCAGAAAGTTCAACTTAAGAACTCGGGTTTGTGAAAAGAATCAAATCAAACGCAGCAACGGAAGTCAAACGGCAAAAGAAACAAGCTTCATTTACTAATCTAGACCTAAGTCAAATTTTACAGTAGCAAAAACTTGTTCATGTTGGTTAAACAGAAAGAGGGATTCGAGAAGAAACTCCAGGTGCTTGAATCGCTTGATTCTGATAAACGAGCGAAAAGTTATAGTAGAACAAAAATCGAAACGACAATCAGGATCAGAAATAATCGCGGAAAATCCGAGAAAAAGAAAAACAGACGAACAGACTAACGAACAAACATTCGCTGTCTGCTGCTAAACGACGAAAACCGTTCGTAAAAAATGAATGTAAGAACGAACGTCCGCAAAATACATAAACCGAAAAAACTAAACCGATTTATTAAAAAAATAAACCGCAATTCTAAAAAAAGGGCAGTTTTCTAAAAAAAACGTTGGCGGTGGCGGCTACCTCGACGGCGGCGGCGGCAGGTGGCGGCTCCGGCGTGGGGCTCCAGCGGTGGGGTGGCGGGACTCGGCGATGGCAGTGGCGGCGGCGCGGTTAGCGGCGGCGGCGGCGGATCAGGGGCGGGGCTAGGGTTTCGGGGGCGGGCGGCTGGGCTGGCGGGGCGGCCTCCCGGCTTATAAGGGCCGGCCGGCCCAGGAGTCCTAGTCGGACATGGCCCGATAGGTCGGCTCATTTTTTTTAAATAATATTTGGACATAGAAAAACAAATAAATGAAATACTAAACGAACTCCAAAAATCCCGAAATAAATTTTTTCCCGTCCTCTAAAAATAAGCCGGACAAGATGAACATTTATTTGGGGCCTAAATGCAATTTTAAAAAACGCGCATGTTTCCTAATTCAAATAAAATAGCGAAAAAACTCCGAAATAAAATCTTATTTGATTTTAATATTAAATCCACAATATTTCTTTATTTTGGGAAAGTCATTTTATTCCCTCTCTCTTATTTTTATAATTGAAATATTGGAAGATAAATAATTAAAATCAAATAATCCTATTTTGAAAATTTGAGAAAACCCAAATATGAAAATAACGAAATCCCCAACTCTCTCCGTGGGTCCTTGAGTTGCGTAGAATTTCTAGGATCAAACCAAAAATGCAATAAAATATGATATGCAATGATGATCTAATGTATAACATTCCAAATTGAAAATTTGGGACGTTACAGCCTGAAACTAAGTGCTTCTACTGCAAAGGGAATGGTCACTAGAAGCGGAACCGCCCCAAATACTTGGCGGATAAGAAGGATGGCAAAGTGAACAAAGGTATATTTGATATACATGTTATTGATGTGTACTTTACTAGTGTTCATAATAGCCCCTGGGTATTTGATATCGGTTCAGTTGCTAAGGTTAGTAACATGAGTTGCAAAATGAATAGAGACTAGTTAAGGGCGAGGTGATGATGTGTGTTGGAAGTGATTCCAAGGTTTATAAGATCACCATCACACACTCCCTCTACCTTCGGGATTAGTGTTGGACCTAAAAATATGTTATTTGGTGTTTGCGTTGAGCATGAATATGATTGGATCATGTTTATTGTGATACGGTTATTCATTTAAATCGAAGAATAATTGTTCTTCTGTTTACATGAATAGAACCTTCTATGGTCATACACCCTATGTAAATGGTTTATTTAATCTTGATCGTAGTGATACACATATTCATAGTATTGATGCCAAAAGATGCAAAGTTGATAATGACAGTGCAACATATTTGTGGCACTGCCGTGCATGTTATATTTCTGTAAAGCACATGAAGAAACTCCATGCGTATGGACTTTTGGAATCACTTAAATATGAATCATTTGATACTTGCGAACCATGCTTCATAGGCAAGATGACTAAAACTCCGTTCTCTGGAACATTGGAGCGAGCTAATGACTTATTGGAAACAATACATACTGATGTATGGGGTCCGATGAGTGTTGAGGCACACGGCGGGTATCGTTATTTTTTGACCTTCATAGATGATTTGAGTAGGTATGAGTATATCTACTTGATGAAACACAAGTCTGAAACATTTGAAAAGTTCAAAGAATTTCAGAGTGAAGTGGAGAATCATTGTAACAAGAAAATAAAGTTTCTATGATCTGATCGCGGGGGAGAATATTTGAGTTACGACTTTGGCCTTCATTTAAAACAATGTGGAATTGTTTCACAACTCACGCCACCTGGAACAACATAGCATAATGGTGAGTCAGAACATTGTAACCGTACTTTATTAGATATGGTGCGATCTATAAGTCTCTTACTGATTTACCACTATCATTTTGGGGTTATGCATTAGAGACAACCACATTCACGTTAAATAGGGCATCGTCTAAATCCGTTGAGACGACACCGTATGAACTGTGGTTTGGCAAGAAACCCCTAAGCTGTCATTTCTTAAAGTTTGGGGATGTGATGCTTATGTCAAAATATTTCAGCCTGATAATCTCGAACCTAAATCGGAGAAGTGCATCTACATAGGATACCCTAAAGAAACTATTGGGTACACCTTCAACTATAGATCCGAAGGCAAGATCTTTGTTGCGAAGAATGGGTCGTTTCTAGAGAAGGAGTTTCTCTTGAAAGAAGTAAGTGGGAGGAAAGTAGAACTTGATGAGGTAATTGTACCTTCTCTTGAATTGGAGAGTAGCACATCAGATAAATCTGTTCTCGTGATGCATACACAAACTAGAGAGGAAGCTAGTGATGATGATCATGAAACTTTGGATCAAGTTACTACTGGACTTCGTAGGTCAACCAGAACACGCTCCACACTAGAGTGGTACGATAATACTGTTCTAGAAGTCATGTTACTAGACCATGGCAAACCTACGAACTATGTAGAAGCTATGATGAGCCCAATTCCGATAAATGGCTTGAGGACATGAAATCTGAGATAGGATCCATTTATGATAACAAAGTGTGGACTTTGGTGGACTTGCCCGATGATCAGCGAGCCATAAAGAATAAATGTATCTTGAAGAAGAAGAATGACGTTGATGGTAATGTTACTGTCTACAAAGCTCGACTTATGGCAAAAGGTTTTTTGACAAGTTCAAAGAGTTGACTACAATGGGACTTTCTCACCCGTAGCGATGCTTAAGTCTGTCCGAATCATGTTAGCAATTGCCGCATTTTATGACTATGAAATCTAGCAAATGGACCTCAAAACTACATTCCTTAATGGATTTCTTAAAGAAGAGTTGTATATGATGCAACTAGAAGGTTTTGTCAATCCTAAAGGTGCTAACAAAGTGTGCAAGCTCCAGCAATCCATCTATGGACTCGTGCAAGCATCTCGGATTTGGAATATACGCTTTGATGAGGTGATCAAAGCATATGGTTTTATACAGACTTTCGGAGAAGCCTGTATTTACAAGAAAGTGAGGGGGAGCTCTATAGCATTTCTGATTTTATATGTAGATGACATATTATTGATTGGAAATGATATAGAATTTTTGGATAACATAAAAGGATACTTGAATAAGAATTTTTCAATGAAAGACCTCGGTGAAGCTGCTTACATATTGGGCATCAAGATCTATAGAGATAGATCAAGACGCTTGATAATATTTTCAATGAGTACATACCTTAACAAGATTTTGTAGGAGTTCAAAATGGATCAGTCAAATAAAGAGTTCTAGCCTATATTGTAAGGCGTGAAGTTGAGTAAGACTCAAAGCCTGACCACAATAGAAGATAGAGAGAGAATGAAAGTCATTCCCTATGCTTCAGCCATAGGTTCTACTCGCAAAAGGGCACGTGCGTTGCAACAGGAGTGAATATTAGCGTGTTCACCAGTGTGTCATGATAGCATCCAGAAGGTATCACACAACTGGGAGACACACATCAAGCTCTAAAAAAGTGCATATCCATCATACATTACTCATGCAACAACCCTTAACACATGTGCTAAGGATCAATTAATTCTCCTTATAATCCTAACATCTACACTTAGTTAGCTTTACACCTTTGCATATCCAATTTGTAGCACACTGATTGACCTCGCTACGACATGCGTCCGACTTGTAGCAATGACGGACATCCTTGTTGTGTCCATGTGGTCGGCTTTGCTACGTTGTCCGTATGACTTGTTGTCTTGGCATAGCTTACGTTGTCCGTATGTTAACCTTTTCAATAGAAAAATAATAGCGGCGACTGGTGTTACATTGGCATGCTTCCGGATATAGCAAGAAATTGGCCTTCCAATGTTGTGTTCTGCTTGGAGCAACAGGGCCTAAAACTGTTGTGTGTGCCGTTTGCAGTAACAATGCTCGATTGAAAGTTGCATGTAGATTAACCAGGTATTTTTTTCAAGAAAGTAAAACTTGACAGCGGCACAAACACTGATAAATAAAAACATTTCCTTGCACATTGAAAAGGTTAACATACCGCCCAAAAATCAGAGCTGATGGCATGTCGTTTGCTTCTTTTTTCATTTTTGATTAGTTTGCGAGCGAGACCCGATTAATCCCATGGAAAGAAGGCAGCAGCATTTGTCGTGTTGCACACATGTCAGGGGTTGTTTTGTTAGTGCACATTAATATTGAGCCATCACTCACCAGCTATATATGCCACTCCAACCAGGTATCTTATATCTTTTGTTAGTTAGATTCACCATGCCATACACTCCATCGTACATGCAAGCACATCCCGATCCTACAATCCAGCCATACTTCCCACATTTCGGTTTAGAGCCAACATTTAATTCTTTCGTCAGGCTCTATTCCAACAATTTCATTTAATAAGAGCCAAACTTAATTCCTTCACTCCCGCACCATACCCTTCGTTTGGGCTTGATGATTTCGACAACTATCCGGCGTTTATAAGCTGATGGATTTTTGGGGATCAAAGCGAGGTGGGATAAATATTCAAGTGAACCCTCTCTATCTAAAAAAATGATCGCGCTTCCAAAATTTTCAAAAAAATGGTCGTGTTTTCGTATTTGTAAATAAATAAAATTTGGATTTTCAAAAAATGTTCGTGTTTTGAAAGTTTGTTCGGAATGGTTTTGTTCTATTTTTTCACAACTTTTAACAATAGTTCAGAGTTTCAGAAAAGGCTCCCATTTTCAGAGATTGTTGACAAATCTTTAAAATGTTCATGTTTTCATTTTCAGGAATTTCGAATAATGTTCCCATTTCCAAAATTGTTTGAAAATGTTTTTAAAACGTGTTTTCGAATTTTGTTTGTGTTTTTCAAAAATTGTTGGAATGTTTTTGTTCAAAATTTTCACAACTTTTCAGAATTTCTATTGGAATTTCAAAAAAAGTCCGCATATCCACAAATTGTTCATTTTTTTAAAAATGTTCATGCTTCAATTTCTTTTCCGGAATTTCATATTTTTATGTGTTCCCAATTTTGTTCCGAGTTTCAAACAATGTTTGTTTTTCCACATTTTGTTTTGGAATTTAAAAATTGTTCCTGTTTGAAAAAGTTGTTCATGATTTTCAGAAAATATTCGTGTTTTTAAAAAATATTTCATTTATTAAAATATGTTTACAAATTTGTAAAGTGTTTGCGCTTCACAAAACATTCTGGTATTTTTTCGACAACACTTGCGATAAAAAATTTAAAAATATTAGTATCTGCGCTGGAAATTGGTTCTTAAGATTCTACACTGTTTTATAACCAGCAAAGCTTGCTAGGTCAACTGGTTGGTGTGTGATGTTTCAAATACGAGATCCTGGTTTCGAGCCCCCACAAAGGGATCTTTTTTGGAGCTACCGTATGTCATCGCAGCCTATTACTATTTTCATGGGCCGACCCAGATGTTTGAGAAAATAACGTACGATCATAACAATTAACCCCAGTTCCTCATGACAGACAAAAATTAGGTAGGTCCTATTATAAACGAAAAAAATTCCACGGGACAGAAAATATTATGACCAAACCAAGAATACCTATTCCCTTTAATAGTAGGTATAGATAAAGTATGCCATGATGTGTACCAAACCTGTTGTGTACCTTGCCACGAGTTTGGCAAAGGGGGTACAATAGTGATCTAGGAGTAGATCACTAGAGAGTGGTATAAATTATCCTTAGAGGACTAAGGAAATATTTCTCGGTTATGGAGGTAATAAAGATTTTGTCGTAAAGAGTTACGTCGATGCAAGCTTTTACACCGATCTAGATGACTCTGAGTCTCAATCTAGATACATATTGAAAGTGGGAGCAATTAGCTAGAGTAGCTCCATGTAGAGCATTGTAGACATAGAAATTTGCTAAATTCATAGGGATCTGAATGTGGCAGACCCATTGACTAAACCTCTCTCAAAAGCAAAACATGATCACACCTTAGTACTCTTTGGGTGTTAATCATATAGCGATGTGAACTAGATTATTGACTCGAGTAAACTCTTTAGGTATTGGTCACATGTTGATGTGAATTATGGGTGTTAATCACATGATGATGTGAACTAGATTATCGACTCTAGTGCAAGTGGGAGACTGAAGGAAATATGCCCTAGAGGCAATAATAAAGTTGTTATTCTATATTTCCTTATATCATGATAAATGGTTATTCTTCATGCTAGAAAAGTATTAACCGGAAACTTGATACATGTGTGGATACATAGACAAAACACTGTGTCCCTAGTAAGCCTCCAGTAGACTAGCTCGTTAATCAAAGATGGTTAAGTTCCTAGCCATAGATATGTGTTGTCATTTAATGAATGGGATCACATCATTAGGATAATGATGTGATGGACAAGACCCATCTGTTAGCATATCATATTGATTGTTCAGTTTTATTGCTATTGCTTCCTTCATGTCAAATACATATTCCTTCGACTATGAGATTATGCAACTCCCTGATATCGGAGGAATGCCTTGTGTGCTATCAAACATCACAACGAAACTGGATCATTATAAAGATGCTCTACAGGTATCTCCAAAGGTGTTTGTTGGGTTGGCATAGATCGAGATTAGGATTTGTCACTCTAAGTACTAGAGAGGTATCTCTGGGCCCTCTCGGTAATACACATCATAAGAAGCCTTGCAAGCGAAGTGACTAATGAGTTAGTTATAGGATGGTGTATTATGGATTGAGTAAAGAGACTTGCTGGTAATGAGATTAAACTAGGTATGAAGATACCGACGATCAAATCTCGGGCAAGTAGCATACTGATGGACAAAGAGAATAACATATGCTGTCATAATGGTTCAACCGATAAAGATCTTCATAGAATATGTGGGAACTAATATGAGCATCCAGGTTCCGCTATTGGTTATTGATCGGGGAGGTGTCTCAGTCATGTCTACATAGTTCTCGAACCCGTAGGGTCTGCACGCTTAACGTTCGATGACAATATAGTATTATATGTTTATGTGATTTGGTGATCGAATGTTGTTTAGAGTCCTGGATGAGATCACAGACATGACAAGGAGTCTCGAAATGGTTGAGAGGTAAAGATTGATATGTAGGATAATGGTATTCAGACACCGAAAGTGTTCCGGAGTGTACCGTGTACATATAGGGTCACTAGAAGGGGTTGCGGGCACCCCCGGCAAAGATATGGGCTTAATGGACCAAGGGAGGGACAGAACAGCCCACAAGGGGCTGGTGCACCCCTCCAACAGGCCGGCCAGCCCCAGGGAAAGGAAAGGGGGAGGGCAAGTCCCTCCTTCCTTCCCCTTCTCAAGGGAGAAAGGAAAGGGGAGGCGCCACCTCCCCCTTCCTTCCTCTGGCGCCTATAGAAGGAAAGGGGGCCAAACTAGGGCAGGAGTCGGGCGCCCCATGGCCTCTTCCCTCTCCCTCCCACCTATATATATATATGAGGAGGGGGAGCCTAACACATACACAACATCAATAGTTAGCAGTGTGCGGCGCCCCCCTCTACAGTTTACACCCCAGTCATATTCTCGTGGTGCTTAGGCGAAGCCCTGCGTAGATCACTTCACCATCACCTTCACCACACCGTCGTGCTAGCGGAACTCGTTGATGTCTACTACACAACCTTCTTCTTGTAGACGTTGTTGGGCCTGCAAGTGCACAGGTTTGTAGGACAGTAGCAAATTTCCCTCAAGTGGATGACCTCAGGTTTATCAATCCGTGGGAGGCGTAGGATGAAGATGGTCTCTCTCAAGCAACCCTGCAACCAAATAGCAAAGAGTCTCTTGTGTCCCCAACACAGCCAATACAATGGTAAATTGTATAGGTGCACTAGTTCGGCGAAGAGATGGTGATACAAGTGCAATATGGATAGTAGATATAGGTTTTTGTAATCTGAAAATATAAAAACAGCAAGGTAACTAATGATAAAAGTGAGCGTAAACGGTATTGCAATGATAGGAAACAAGGCATAGGGTTCATACTTTCACTAGTGCAAGTTCTCTCAACAATAATAACATAGATAGATCATATAACAATCCCTCAACATGCAACAAAGAGTCACTCCAAAGCCACTAATAGCGGAGGACAAATGAAGAGATTATGGTAGGGTACGAAACCACCTCAAAGTTATTCTTTTGGATCAATCTATTCAAGAGTTCATACTAGAATAACACCTTAAGACACAAATCAACCAAAACCCTAATTTCACCTAGATACTCCATTGTCACCTCAAGTATCCGTGGGCATGATTATACGATATGCATCACACAATCTTAGATTCATCTATTCAACTAACAGAAAGTACTTCAAAGAGTGCCCCAAAGTCTCTACCGGAGAGTCAAGAAAACATGTGCCAACCCCTATGAATAGGTTCATGGGTGGAACCCGCAAGTTGGTCACCAAAACATACATCAAGTGGCACGTGATATCCCATAGTCACCATAGATAAACATGGCAAGACATACATCAAGTGTTCTCATCACAAAGACTCAATCCAATAAGATAACTTCAAGAGGGAAACTCAATTCATCACAAGAGAGTAGAGGGGGAGAAACATCATAAGATCCAACTATAATAGCAAAGCTCGCGATACATCAAGATCATGTGATGTCGAGAACACGAGAGAGAGAGAGAGAGAGAGAGAGAGATCAAACACATAGCTACTGGTACATACCCTCAGCCCCGAGGGTGAACTACTCCCTCCTCGTCATGGAGAGCGCCGGGATGATGAAGATGGCCACCGGTGATGGGTTCCCCCTCCGGCAGGGTGCCGGAACAGACTCCTGAGAGGTTTTTGGTGGCTACGGAGGCTTGCGGCAGCGGAACTCCCGATCTATCTTGATGTTTGATGGTTTTAGGATACGTAGGCTTATATAGGCGAAAGAAGTCGATCGGGAGGTGCTCGAGGGGCCCACGAGACAGGGGGCGCACCCTACAGGGGGGCGCCCTCCTATCTCGTGGCTGCCTCGAGTATCTTCTGACGTGAACTCCAAGTCTCCAGGATTATATTCTTCCAAAAAATCACGCTGCTGAAGGTTCCATTCCGTTTGGACTCCGTTTGATATTCCTTTTCTTCGAAATACTGAAACAGGCAATAAAACAACAATATGGGCTGGGCCTCCGGTTAATAGGTTAGTCCCAAAAGTAATATAAAAGTGTATAATAAAGCCCATAATCATTCAAAATAGATAATAAAATAGCATGAATGCTTCATAAATTATAGATACGTTGGAGACGTATCAGTATCCCCAAGCTTAATTCCTACTCGTCCTCGAGTAGGTAAATGATAAAAGAAAGAATTTATGAAGTGTGAATGCTAGAAGGTGCACAAGTTTGATCAATGATAATTTCAATCACCTTTTCTAGCATGATAATATGTCATAACAGCAGTTCATCTCATAAAACTTCTCACGATAAAGTAACAAGCAATTCACATGTCAAAGCATAGACCATAAACTTTCTTGAAAACTAGCAAACTTCATTCTCAGTAATCAAACAATTGCAATTCATCTTATTTTTAGGAATAGCAAACTCCACATACTCAACTATCATATAGTCTTCTACAATTGCTAACACTCACGCAATACTAATGGTTATGGAGTTTCAATCGGACACTGAGAAAGATAGGGGCTTATAGTGTTGCCTCCCAACGTATTCACCTTTGGGTGATGTCAACAATAATAGTTCATGCTAATTTACATCCAACTGGATATATATATCAGGATCTCCCCAACACAAGGTGCTTGCCAAAGGATAAAATGAAAAAGGGAAAGGTGAAGATCACCTTGACTCTTGCATAAAGTAAAAGACATAAAGTAAAAGATCGGCCCTTCGCAGAGGGAAGCGGAGGTTGTCATGCGCTTTTAGGGTTGGATGCACAGAATCTTAATGCGAATGAACGTCACTTTATATTGCCACTTGTATATGGACCTTTATTATGCAGTCCATCGCTTTTATTGCTTCCATAAAAATATCGTATAAAACTATTTTCTTCACACCAAAAGATCATACATATTTAGAGAGCAATTTTGATTGCTTGCACCGATGAAAACTTACTTGAAGGATCTTACTCAATCCATAGGTAGGTATGGTGGACTCTCATGGCAAAACTGGGTTTAAGAATATTTGGAGGCACAAGTAGTATCTCTACTTGGTGCAAGTAATTTTGGCTAGCATGAGGGGTAAAGGCAAGCTCAACATGTTTGAATGATCCATGACAATATACTTTAACTGAGATGTCGGAAAACATAACCCATTATGTTGTCTTCCTTGGCCAACATCAACTCTTTAGCATGTCATACTTAATGAGTGCTCCCAATTATAAAAGATGTCTACAATAGTATATTTATATGTGAAATCTCTCTTCCTTCAATACTCTTTCATGAATTGTTCAGATAACCAATGCAATGCTTGCTAATCTTCAATAAATTTACAACCTCTACTTCTTAGATGTGAAGTCATTAATCCCCATGGGATAAGCAAATGAGACATATATAATTTCAGATTTATGACATTCAACTCATTCAACCATTTACTCATAGGATATAAGTGAAGCACACGAGTAAATGAAAAACTACTCCAAAAAGATATAAGTGAAGATCAATGAGTAGCTAAATAATTATGTAACTATGCGAAGACTCTCTCTCATTAAAGAATTTCAGATCTTGGTATTGTATTCCAACAGCAAGCAAAGTAAAATAAAATGACATTGCAAGGATAGCACAACTCATGTGAAGAAGCATAAACTTAGGCTCAACCGATACTAACCGATAGTTGTTGAAGAAGAAAGGTGGGATGCCTACCGGGGCATCCCCAAGCTTAGGTGCTTGAGACTTCTTGGAATATTATCTTGGGGTGCCTTGGGCATCCCCAAGCTTGAACTTTTGTGTCTCCTGACTTCCTCTCATATCATGGTTTCTCTTTTTATCAAAAGCTTTATCCACAACAAACTCAACAAGAACTCGTGAGATCGGTTAGTATAAACCAATGCAGAACCTTATCATTTTCTACTGTAAAAAATCACTAACATTATTATTCAACATTGCATACTAAATGCCTCTGCATATTTAATACTCCTATCCTCAAATAGAATCATTAAACAAGCAAACATATGCAAACAATGCAAACATAACAGCAATCTGCCAAAACAGTACAGTCTGTAAAGAATGCAAGAGTATCAATACTTTCCTAACTCCAAAAATTATGAAATAAAATTCCAACTGTATTAAATTAATCATATCTCATTATGCAAAAGGTTTCATCATTATATCATTCTCTGAATTTTCTAGGAAATTTTTGCAACAGCGGTAAACTTTCTGTTTTCAAATAGCAACATGTATACTAGCAAAATAAGCATGGTAAAGGCTATCCTTGTCTTTTTCATTGAAAATAAAGATGCAAAAGATTATTCTAAATAACATCAAGCAAATACTAACAAAATAAAATTACGTTCCAAGCAAAACACATATCATGTGGTGAATAAAAATATAGCTCCAAGTAAAGTTACTGATGAACGAAGACGAAAGAGGGGATGCCATCCGGGCCAAGCTTAGGCTCTTGGTTGTCCTTAAATGTTACCTTGGGGTGCCTTGGGCATCACCAATATTAGGCTCTTTCCTCTCCTTATGCCATAGTCCATCGAATCTTTACCCAAAACTTGAAAACTCCACAACACAAAACTCAACAGAAAACTCGTAAGCTCCGTTAGTATAAGAAAATAAAACCACCACTTAGGTACTGTAATGAACTCATTATAAATTCATATTGGTGTAATATCTACTGTACTCCAACTTATCTATGGTTCATACCACTTAATACTAGCCATAGATTCATCAAAATAAGCAAACAACACATAGAAAACAGAATCTGTCAAAAACAGAACAGTCTGTAGTAATCTGTATCAAACGTATACTTCTGGAACTCCAAAAATCCTACCAAATTAGGAAGTCCTAATACATTTGTGTACAACCCACAGAAAAAAGAATCCGATCAAGATAACGTTTCTGTGAATTAACAAAACTAATTTACTTGGTGCAAAAGTTTCTGATTTTCAGCAGGATCAACACAACTATCACCGTAAGCCATCCTAAAGGTCTTACTTGGCACTTTATTGAAAAAAAAGATATAAAACATGATTAATACAGTAGAATAATCATGTGGACACACAAAAACAGTAAGTATAAATATTGGGTTGTCTCCCAACAAGCGCTTTTCTTTAATGCCTTTCTAGCCAGGCATGATGATGACAATGATGCTCACATAAAAGATAAGAATTGAAACATAACGGGAGCATCATGAAGCATATGACTAGAACATTTAAGTCTAATCCTCTTCCTATGCATAGGGATTTTGTGAGCAAACAACTTATGGGAACAATAAATCAACAAGCACAGGAAGATAAAACAAACATAGCTTCAAGATTTTCAACACATAGAGAGGAAACTTGATATTATTGCAATTCATACAAGCATATGTTCCTCTCTCATAATAATTTTCAGTAGCATAATGAATGAATTCAACAACATAACCAACACCTAAAGCATTCTTTTCATGATCTACAAGCATAGAAAATTTAATACTCTCCACATAAGCAAATTTCTTCTCATTCGGAATAGTGGGAGTATCATAAAAGACTTGAATACTATAAATTGTTTCCACATTAAAAGAGTAATGTTCAGAAAAATGGTAATCATAATCATGACAAGTTTCATAAATATAATCATCACTACTTTTTATAGCAGAAGTTTCATCACAATAATCATCATAAGTAGCAACTTCGCTCTCATCATAATCGATTGAAACCTCTCCCAATATAGTGGAATCATCACTAAATAAAGTTGACACTTCCAAATCCACTTTCATATTCATCACAATAAAATTCAACATCCTCCAAAATAGTGGGATCACTACTTCCTAAAGTTGACACTCTTCCGAACCCACTTTCATCAATATAATCATCATAGGTAGGAGGCATGCTATCATCATAACAACTTTGCATATCAAAACTTGGGATGCTAAACAATCATCTTCATTAAAAGTAGCTTCCCCAAGCTTGTGGCAAACATTAATTTCAGCAAATATATTCTCAAATATGTCATTCTCATCAAACATAGCTTCCCCAAGCTTGGGTCTTTTCATATCATAAGCATAATCACTCTCATCATTAATAGTATGGATAGCACCAATAGTATAGCAATTATCATCATCACAAGTAGTAGGAGCGACATCATTTGGAAGTGTCGGGGAGGCTGATTCCACCAACACCTATGGGGACAGGGCCCCTTTCGGTTCGGTGAGGGCGGAGGCCGCACAAAGAGCGGATCGAGGCGGTACACGCGAGCGGTTTTTACCCAGCTTCGGGCCGCACGGATGCGTAAAACCCTACTGCTGCTTGTTTGTGTGTATTGAATCCTTGCTCAGGAGCGATGGACGCTATCAGACTGAGCGTGGGAGCGTTTCTGGTGCTTCCGAATGAGCCGAGCCGGCCGAACCCCTTCTACGTTGCGCTTGGGCCTCCTTTTATACTTTCAAGGGGTCACAGACAGGAGGCAACGTAGACTAGAAGGGTAAAAATGGAAAAGGATGCGGTAGGTACAGCTACCGCTACTGTAGACACAGTGCACCCTACCTAACTCTGACGGCAGGGGACAAGGTCATTGAATGCCTGTCTGAGTTGCCTAAACAGTGCAAAAAGTGACCGTTAGGAGCGCCACCGTTTGCCACGATGGCCTTCTCTTCATCTCCGCTTGCCACCTCGCACCCCTAGCTGCACAGCCTCCTGCCACGTGTGCTTGGGAGAGTCCTAGAGCGACACGTTAGCAGGTGTGCTGGAGCGTGGGCACGAAGTGGGGGTTTCCCGCGGCAAGCTCCTTGCCGCGGTCGTCGTCTTGTCGTGTTTGGGAGCTTGTCGCTCACCGGGCCTTGCCGGGACGTAGGGCGTGTCGCGGCAAGCTTTCTTGGTATGCCTTGAGTGGCCTTCCTGGCAAGCTTCTCTTGCCGGGGTCTTTTCTCTTCCCGGCAAGCTCCTCTTGCCGGGGCTTGGGTTGGCCTTCCCGGCAAGCTCCTCTTGCCGGGGCCTTGGTTTGAGTACTTTGTTCTTGAATGGTCTTCAAGGGAACCATGGAGGGTCTTGGCGGTCACCCGGCAAGCCTTGCCGTGGGATGCTGCGACTGCCCGTGCATGAGTTCGGGATACTAGGGTACCCCTACTCTAGTACACCGACAGGAGCCCCCGGGCCTGGGCCATACACGGTGCCGACCGCTGTTGGGCCAGGCCCAAAACAGTGCACGGGCACGCGCAGCCTAGGTCATGCCGCATATCTCTCCGCTCCCACCGCGCACGCCCAGAACGGCACGCGTCAAACGCGGAGTCGTGGGTGACGCGGACGGCGTGCGCGGGGCTAAGCCCCTCGAGCATGCGTCAGGCCACGATGATGGGGACGGTTCACGCCCTCCTCCCTAAGCGGAGGTAGGCGTGGGGGCGTGGTGCATTTACTGGACGGGGCCGGTGCGCGGTTTTTGGGACGTCCACTCCCCGCGATCACGGGGCGGAGCGAGGCCGCCTCATCTTTCTCCTTGGTTCTGCATCTCCGCCACGCGGCTCCCATGCGCTTGGGGTCGCGGTCGGTGGAAGTGGGAAACTGGGCCGTCGCGAGCAGAGGTAGCGGGTTGGCCTCGACTCCCCGCTCTTCCCGTGCCTTGATTCGCTGAGCGGGGCGGCCAAGCCCCCACCTCGCTCCTTTATAAAGAGCGGGAGGGGAGCACAGAAACCCGCACTCTCTCATCTCCTCATTTCTTCAGCTTCAGCTCCCCTTTCTCTCATTCGCCATGGAGAAAGGGAACCCGGGCCCTTCATCGGTGGCGGCGAGGGTTGCCGCCAGACAATGCATCCCTCCCTCTCCCGCGCCCGTGGTGGCAGAGCCAGCCATAAGGGGAAGAGGGAGGGGGCGAGGTCGCGGACGAGGTCGAGGACGAGGTCGAGGCACTCGGGGAAGAGGCGGGCGAGGTGGTGTGCCCGCTTTGCCTCCGCCGGCGGCTCCTCCCCCCATAGCGGTCCATATAGGGGACGACCCTTGTGAGTTCTTCGTCAAGCTGCGCCGGGCGCCTCGTCGTCGCCTCCGGCTTCCAGCTCCGTTTGCGCGCGCGATGGAGTTGGACCTGCCCGAGACACTGAGACTGCACATGAGGGGCTGTGGGATCAGCGGCATGCGAGTCCACGTTGTATTCCCAGCCCCTAATGTGATGTATCTTGATCGAGGGTGGAAGACGTTCGCCCGCATCCGTAGCCTGATGGAGGGGTTTACCCTCCATTTTAAGTTGATGGAGGGCGATCTCCTCTCCGTCAAGGTCTTCGGGTGCTTCGTCACTCGGGCGAAGTGCTGCGTGGACAGCTCCTCCGACAGTGAAGGCTCCTCCTCGAGCGAGAGTGACGAGGAGGAGAGCGACAGCGAGATGAGGGTAGCGGGCAGCGTGGTGGCGTGTCCGACTAGGCATCGGGCGCCGCTTCGCGCGGCACCGGCGACCCCATCATCCATGTCGCCGGCTCCTTGAACTTCCCGGGGTTGTCTCCTTGGGCGGCTGGCGTAGGGAGGCTGCGGAAGGGGAAGAGGGCTGGCGACAAGGCCGTCAGGTCGGAGTACGAGGGCGTGGTGCCCTCGACAGCGTGCTGACGTCCTGCCGCCCCGTCTTCGAGCCCCGCTTCCGGCGCCGCCATCGCCGTCCAGCCTTCGGACGGCCCCCGGGATGTTCTCTTGGTGTCTTCTGGCACCCGTAGCTCGCCTAGGCGCTCCTTTTGCCCTTTTCGCCTCCTTGACCTGCTTCCTGAAGAGAGGGACAGGAAAGGGATTACGGGCATCTTATCTTTTTAATTTGTAAGCCTTCGGGCCTTAGCTGTATCTAAAACTTGTAATCCTCTCTTTCATGTTTTTCATCCTCTATGGACTGTACCTGAGTGGGATGTTTTTTAATGAAAAGGGGATGCTTGCCGGGTTATTTGTCTCGCGAGTTAAACCCACGCCAAGGAGCAAATCCTTGGTATCCCTCGGACAGACATTTCATCTCCCGGCAACAGGCCCTGCCGCCTTCCCACGTCGCTCGACCTTTCTCACGCCTTTGACGGAGGAGGGAACGAGGTGGGTGTGGTCTCCTTGTTTCATCCCTTTGCTACCGCGACTACGACCAAACTTGGCCCCGGGAACGAGCCCCAGGGCCTAGAGTTGAGGGAGCACGGCAGTTTCTGGGAAGAAACGCGGTTTCGCATTCCCCAGTCCATAAGAGGATGCATGATGAGGGATGAAAGACTTATCTGATATTGCAGCCCCCGGCAACTCTGGTTTGCCATGGACGATTCTTGGCACTCGCAGCCCCCAGCGATACTGGCTTGCCGGGGCCCAGGTGCCGTCCGTTTTCTTCTTCTCTTGTCGTTGCCAGTCATGTCATAAGAACACTTTATTAGAGGCGCGACAAGTTATTTTTGTAATATAACTCTATCTTAGGCAAAAAATTGCTGTGTTACTTCCTTTACTCGACTCTTGGCTGTATGGCTCTGCCCTACGCTTTCTAGGGAAACTTGCCGGTGCAGGTACCCTTGCCGCGAGCGCCGAGTGCGGAACTTCAGCAGCCTGCTGGCGGGGTCGCTACCGACAAGCAACCTTGTCGCAACTAGTTGCAGCTCACTTAAGTTGTTGAGCGGACTCGAAACAAAGTAAGGGCGCTAGCGGCTCACTTAAGTTGCTGAGCGGACTCGAAGCAAAGTAAGGGCGCTAGCAGCTCACTTAAGTTGTTGAGCGGACTCGGAACAAAGTAAGGGTGCAGCTAGCTACGAGTTGGTTCCTCCACGCACAGGTTTTCCATACAAAGCACGGTCGTTCAAGGAAAATAACTCAATAACTTAAAAAACTGATTGCTCAAGCTTTAGCAACTTAGCTTTTCTGTCGTCTGCTTCCCGGCAAGGAGAAACTTTCTTGAACGGCCTGGTCCACACCATTATCTTCTCCTCCCCCCCCCCCGGTAAACCTTGTGGGCGAGGGAACCTTCCTTCTTTTGAGAAAGAAACAGAGAAATAAAGTAATGATATGGAGCCTTGGGCTCACTATTGCTTACCGGGGTCTGGTGCTGCACAAAGTGTCAGATAACATATGCGAAAAAGGATTATAGCATAAAAAACTGACAAGATGTGCGGGGCACATGAACTTTACTGGTGCACGGGGTCTGCGCCCGGCTTTGTACAAAGGATTACATGCAACAGCGGCAAGACTTGTACAAAAGGTGGTTGCCGGAAAAGCTTCCGGCAACCGCGCCTTACGGGTAAAACTTACGAAGATGTTCTATGTTCCAGGAGTTGCTCACCGGAGTGCCATCTTCGGTCTCAAGGCGGACAGCGCCGGGCCTAGTGACTCGTTTCACCCGATAAGGGCCTTCCCACTTCGGCGTCAAGTTGTTGGAATTCTTGGCGGACTGAACACGCTGAAGAACAAGGTCGCCTTCCTCGAAGCTTCTGGCTTTAACTTTGCGGCTATGGTAGCGACGCAAAGCTTGCTGGTAGCGAGCGGCTTGCACAGCAGCCTGAAGACGGTCTTCCTCAAGGAGCAGCGCGTTATCTTGTCGCAGCTGCTCTTGCTCGAGCTCATCATAAGCGAGCACTCGAGGTGACCCGTAAACGAGTTCCGTGGGGAGAACTGCCTCTGCTCCATAGACTAGAGCAAAGGGTGTCTGGCCAGTGGCTCGATTTGGCGTCGTCCTGATCGACCAAAGAACCATCGGCAGCTCCTCGATCCAGTTTCTTCCGCACTTGTGCAGCTTGTCGAAAGTTCTGGTCTTGAGGCCTCGCGGCACTTCAGCGTTTGCCCTCTCCGCTTGACCGTTGCTTCTCGGGTGAGCAACAGAAGCGAAGCAGATCTTGGCGCCAAGATCTTGGACATACTGCATGAAGGTGCGGCTCGTAAACTGCGTGCCGTTGTCGGTGATGATCCTGTTAGGAACCCCGAAACGGCAAACAATCGACCTGAAGAACTTGACTGCTGACTATGCCATCACCTTCCTCACTGGTTCCACTTCCGGCCACTTTGTGAACTTGTCGATTGCAACGTACAAGAACTCAAAGCCCCCGACGGCTAGGGGGAAGGGGCCGAGGATGTCGAGCCCCCAGACCGAAAATGGCCAGGATAAAGGGATCGTCTGGAGAGCTTGAGCTGGCTGGTGTATCTGTTTGGAATGGAACTGGCACACTTCACACTTGGTTACTTGTGCAGTTGCATCCTGGAGGGCTATCGGCCAGAAGAAGCCTTGTCGGAATGCTTTGCCGACAAGTGCTCTTGCGCCAAGGTGGTGACCACATATGCCTCCATGTATCTCTGCCAACAGCTGTTGTCCATCTTCCCGGCGAATGCACTTCAATTTCACACCATTGAGTCTTATTCTGTACAGTGTGTTGTCGACAAACTTGTACATACTTGACTGCCGGGCTACTATTTCAGCTTCTTCTGGCTCTTCGGGAAGCTCTCCTGTTTGAAGGAAACGGACAATCTGCTGCGCCCATGCTGGAGCTTGTGGCTCGATAACAAGGACTAAAGGCGTATCTGTTGCTGCGGGAACATCCGCTTCTACGGCAAGAACCTGCGGTTCGGCCGAAGCGTGATATTCCCCGGCAAGCTTGCCGGAGCAAAACTTGTCGGGAGTGTTTGCTTCAACGGAACAAACCAAGAGGTTCGCCGGAGCAGACTGCTCCTCAGCACTCTTGGCGTCGATCTTGGGGACCTTCTTGGCGGCGGCTTCGGGAAGCTCTGCCGGAAAGTAGTCACCAGAAACCAACTTCCTCTTCTTATTCTGTCCAGTTGATGGTGTCACAGATGGTTGAGTCAGCTTGAGCACAAAGATCCCTGGTTCCACAGGCAACTTTAGTGCAGCGCACTTTGACAGGCCATCAGCAATGTCATTCTAAGCTCGCGGAACATGCTCCATTTGTAGGCCGTCAAAGTGTGCTTCTAGCTTCCTTACTTCATCAACATAAGCTTCCATCAATGGACTCTGGTAGTTCTTGTTCACTTGGCGGACGACAAGCTGCGAGTCACCCCTTACAATGAGTTTCTTGATCCCAAGGTCGGCTGCGATTCTGAGGCCGGCAAGCAAACCCTCATACTCTGTAGTATTGTTTGTTGCTTGCTCCTTGGGAAAGTGCATCTGGACTACGTACTTGAGGTGCTCTCCGGTGGGTGCGATAAGCAACACGCCAGCACCGGCGCCTTGCAGCGAGAAGGCACCATCAAAATACATCAGCCACTCTTTGCTTGTCTCCTTGACGGGGATGCTCGTTTCTGGAATTTCTTCATCTGGAGTTGGCGTCCACTCTGCTATGAACTCTGCCAATGCCCTGCTTTGGATCGTTGCAGTGCTCTCAAACTTGAGGCCAAAGCTTGACAGTTCCAATGCCCACTCGACAATCCAGCCTGTTGCTTCTGGATTCTGCAGTATCCTCTTTAACGGAAAGCGAGTGACAACTGTGATCTCGTGTGCCTGGAAGTAATGGCGCAGCTTTCTCGAGGCCATGAGAAGGACGAAAAGCAATTTTTGCACACCAGAGTACCTCGACCTAGCCCCCTGGAGAAGGGAGCTGACAAAGTAAACTGGGCGCTGCACCATCTTCTTCTGCACCTCCTTGCACGTCTGCGCAGATTCATCTTTGTCGGGACCAGAGCTTGTCGGAGAAGCCCCCTGCTTGTCGCTGGATTCACTTGTCGTGGTCGCTGGCTCATCATCCGCCTCCCTCTCCGCTACTAACGCAGCACTAAACACTTGATTGGTTGCCGCTAGGTACAGCAGCAACTTCTCTTGTGGCTTAGGTGCGACAAGTATTGGAGTGGAGGACAGGTACCTCTTCAAGTCCTGCAGCGCGGCCTCCGCTTCCGGAGTCCATTTCATTGGACCTGCCTTTTTCAATATTTTGAAAAACGGCAGGGCGCGCTCAGCAGACTTAGAGATAAACCTGCTGAGAGCAGCCACGCAACTGGCAAGCCTTCGCACATCCTTGACGTGCTTCGGTGCTTCAATCTGCTCGATGGCCTTGATCTTGTCGGGGTTGGCTTCAATTCCCCGTTGAGACACAAAGAACCCGAGAAGCTTGTCGGAAGGGACTCCAAACACGCACTTCTCGGGGTTGAGCTTGAGGTTGATCTTGCGCAGATTTGCAAAAGTTTCTTCTAAATCTTGGATCAGGGTAGCCTTGTCCTTGCTCTTGACCACTATATCATCCATGTAGGCTTCCACATCTCTGTGTATCTGTGGCTCAAAAGCGACATGGACTACTCTTGAAAATGTTGAACCAGCATTCTTCAACCCAAAGGGCATCCGTACAAAATAGTATGTGCCGCAAGGGGTGATAAATGCGGTTTTTTCCTCATCCTCTTCTGCCATGAAGATTTGATGGTATCCTGAGTATGCATCAAGAAATGAAAGCAAATCACATCCAGCCGTGGAGTCAACAATCTGGTCAATGCGCGGCAAGGGAAATGGATCTTTGGGACAAGCTTTATTGACATCAGTGAAGTCTATACAAAGCCTCCATTTCCCGTTCGCCTTGCGCACGACTACAGGATTGGCCAACCACGTGGGATGGAGCACTCCTCTGACAAGGCCTGCTGCTTCCAATTTCCTGATCTCTTCTGCAATGAACTCTTGGCGCTCCACTGCTTGCTTCCTGACTCTCTGCTTGACGGGCCGCGTATGAGGACAGACGGCAAGGTGGTGCTCAATTACTTTCCTGGGAACACCAGGGATATCAGACGGTTGCCATGCAAACACGTCGACATTCGCCCGCAGGAAATCAATGAGCGCGCTTTCCTATTTGGGGTCAAGTGTGGCACTGATGGTGAAGTTACCACCAGTGTCGTCCTCCTTGGCGGACACCTTCTTAGTCTCAGGTGGAGCTACCATTGCCTTCTTACACTTGCCGGTGGAGCTCGATGGTGCGTCCTCGACGGTAGCGCAGCACTCCGAAGAGGTGCGCTTGCCGGAGTGGGCATCAGAGCTCTTGCCGGACTTTGTCTTCTTCTTCCCCCCGGGAGCTTCAGTGGCAAGTATGTTGTGATCAGCTACGGCTGCTGCTTCCCGGTAGATCTTGTCGGCGCAGATAAGGGCATCTCTCTTGTCGCCGGGGACAGAGATGACACTTATCGGGCCTGGCATCTTGAGCATGTTGTATGCATAGTGAGAGGCTGCCATAAACTTGGCGAGCGCTGGGCGGCCAAGGATCCCATTGTAGGGCAATGGAAAATCGGCAACGTCAAATGTGACCCTCTCAGTTTTGAAATTCATCTCGCTGCCAAATGTGACCGGCAGCGTGATCTTTCCCTTCGGCTTGCTTCTTCCCGGGCTGATTCCTTGGAATGTGCCGGTCTCCTCAAGCTCGCTGTCAGGAATCTGGAGTTTTTGAAGGACCGCAGAGGAGATCAGATTCAAGCCGGCCCCGCCGTCAACTAGCATCTTCGTGACCTTGAGGTTGCAGATAGTTGGTGAGACCAACATCGGCAAGCACCCGACCGCAGTTACGCGATCAGGGTGATCCTCAATGTCGAAGATGATAGGCGTGCTAGACCATTTCAGAGGCTTGCGTGACTCTATGGATGGCTCTGCTGCATTCACTTCCCGCATCCACTGCTTGAGTTGCGGTGCGAAGTATACAGAGAAGCACCACCGTCAACGCACGGGACCTCTGTGGCTTTCTGAAATTCCTGCTCATCGGCCTCGTCATCATCCATGTCTTCATCGTCGTCGTCATCTTCATCCTTGTCGCGGCCGCGGGGAGGTCTGTCCCCCGGCAGCCTGCACCGCAATGGTGTAGATGCTGAGAAACTCCGACGGATGCGTCTTGCCGTCGTACTTCTCTGGTACGTCTGGTTTGAAATTCTTTGCGCTGGGCCACTGGACTTGCCGCAGCTCACGGGTGAACGCAGGACAACCTACCGCGTACGGCAGATCGCCTGGTTCCCCTGGCGCATGCATGTCAACAGAGGGCCCAGCGGGCTTGTCGAATTGACGTCGCGCTTCTCTTCGGCGCTCGATGCGGGTTCGAGCGTCTTCTTGTTGTCGTTCATGGAGAACTTGGCGCTGGTCGCGACGAGCTCGTGGGTCCGACGACGCGGTGGAGCCGCTGTCGGGGTGGACCCGACGAGTAGGCGATTTTGGCCTTCGTAGTGGAGAGTGCATGGAAGTCGCACCTCCCCCAGTCTTGTTGCCATCGGCTCGCGTCCGTCTGTCCTGCCGCGGCAGCGAGGTGCTTGGTTGCCGCGCAGTGTCGCCGTTGGCGAAGCCGATGAGGCTCTGGATAGTGGCCCTCCATTCGTCGGTCTTGTCCGCCGTCGGAGGATAATCTAGGAGTAGCTGGGCCCGCGCCAAGGCTTCCGCCGGCGTGGTGGGCGGCAGAGGTGAACGGTGCGAGGAGCGGGACATGCTCCGACTCCTAACCAAGTTAGAAGGAGCAGTGTCCCGTCCAGGCGACCGCACCTCGCTGAGGCCAGCATGCTGGCGTGCATGCTGGTCTTGAACGCCACGCGAACCACCAGCTTGATCTTGGGCCAGCGGACGTATGGCGCTGCGAACGCCATGACGCTGCTGGTCCCACGCCTCCTGAGATGGGCGCGATGGGCATATGGACGCCGAGGTCTGCGCGGCCTTGTCCTTGGACTTGGCAGCGCTATGGGCACCCTCGTCGATGTCCATTCTTCCGCCGGCGTCCACTCCACCGTCCGCCTGCTCCGGAGGTGGTGGAGGCGACGCAGACGGGGCTGTTGCCCCTGAAGCCTTCTTTTTCGGTGGCATGTCGGTGAAGACGATGAAGATTTAGCTCGTGTGCACGCCGGATCGGGTTCGCACGATCTCGACGCCCCCTACCTGGCGCGCCAGAGATGTCGGGGAGGCTGATTCCACCAACACCTATGGGGACAGGGCCCCTTTCGGTTCGGTGAGGGCGGAGGCCGCACAAAGAACGGATCGAGGCGGTACACGCGAGCGGTTTTTACCCAGCTTCGGGCCGCACGGATGCGTAAAACCCTACTGCTGCTTGTTTGTGTGTATTGAATCCTTGCTCAGGAGCGATGGACGCTATCAGACTGAGCGTGGGAGCGTTTCTGGTGCTTCCGAATGAGCCGAGCTGGCCGAACCCCTTCTACGTTGCGCTTGGGCCTCCTTTTATACTTTCAAGGGGTCACCGATAGGAGGCAACGTAGACTAGAAGGGTAAAAATGGAAAAGGATGCGGTAGGTACAGCTACCGCTACTGTAGACACAGTGCACCCTACCTAACTCTGACGGCAGGGGACAAGGTCATTGAATGCCTGTCTGAGTTGCCTAAACAGTGCAAAAAGTGACCGTTAGGAGCGCCACCGTTTGCCACGATGGCCTTCTCTTCATCTCCGCTTGCCACCTCGCACCCCTAGCTGCACAGCCTCCTGCCACGTGTGCTTGGGAGAGTCCTAGAGTGACACATTAGCAGGTGTGCTGGAGCGCGGGCACGAAGTGGGGGTTTCCCGCGGCAAGCTCCTTGCCGCGGTCGTCATCTTGTTGTGTTTGGGAGCTTGTCGCTCACCGGGCCTTGCCGGGACGCAGGGCGTGTCGCGGCAAGCTTTCTTGGTATGCCTTGAGTGGCCTTCCTGGCAAGCTTCTCTTGCCGGGGTCTTGTCTCTTCCCGGCAAGCTCCTCTTGCCGGGGCCTGGGTTGGCCTTCCCGGCAAGCTCCTCTTGCCGGGGCCTTGGTTTGAGTACTTTGTTCTTGAATGGTCTTCAAGCGAACCACGGAGGGTCTTGGCGGTCACCCGGCAAGCCTTGCCGCGGGATGCTGCGACTGCCCGTGCACGAGTTCGGGATACTAGGGTACCCCTACTCTAGTACACCGACAGAAGGGATACCTTTTTACCTTTGTTGCCCCTTCTTTTCCTTTTCTTCTTCACATTATGTGTGCGTTCAACCTTCCTCTTTGAGCTCCTTATTGATGAGATTGGTTGAATAGAAAGCTCCTCCTCGTTATCTGATTCATCATAAGAAATAATAGGAGGAGATTGGGAAGTCTCTTCCCTTTCATTAGTATTCTCATAATCTTCTATTTGCTTTATTTTCTTTAGGTAATTGGCAATATAAGGATTTTCAATGCAATTCTCCGCACAAAACATATAAATCTTTTCTAGATCAATATCAAGGAAATGCTCAAGATTAAATTCAGGAATGGGCTTAGTTAAACGTTTCAACTCTTCATAACCCAAAAGCAAACTAAGTTCATTATAATGTGCAAAGGAAATCAACTCATCACAATTTTTGGACACGATTCGGTCATGAAACAGTTTGCATTGGAGATGTCAATGACCATGTTCATTGCAAAGTTCACAAGTACGGCAAAGGAATTTTAAATTTTCAGCACTCACATCTAGCCTTTCTTGCAACCATTTAGTTTCTAAATGCCTATGCCTCTTGCAATTTATATCTTCTCTATTTGGTGCATTCATGCAAACATGCACTCCACCAAAGTTGACATGCTCATAAGAGATTTCATCATGACTAGAGCAATCATCATTAACACTATGGATATTCAAGGAGTTCATACTAACAACATTGCAACATTCAGAGCATACAAACCATGGCACATGCGGAAGCTTAACATGTCTGAGTACAGACAACTACAAATGAAAAGGGCTGGGAAGCCTGACTATCTGCAAGACCCTCTAGAGGGCACAAGATCGTAGCAGAGGTGACAAGCTAAATGTCGAAGTCCACGCAGAACTACTAGCGAGACTGAAGTCTATCTGCAAAAACATAAATTAAGCAAACGTGAGTACAATTGTACCGAGAAGACTTACATCAGAACTAACTACATATGAATCAGTATCAACAAAGGGATGGTGGGGTTTAACTGCAGCAAGCCAGCTTTGACTCGGCGGCTATCCTGAACTATGACTGCAAGTTACTCTTTTGAGGTGGCGCACACGAGTCCACATATCCACCAATCAATACACCGCTATGGATCCGCTCCTGTCTCCCTACGAGAACGCCATCCATAGCACTCACGCTTATCTTGCGCATTTTAGAGTATCCACTTTCACTTGTCTATGAACTGTATAGGCAACCTAGAGGTCCTTTACCGCCGGCGCGGCTATTCGAATAGATGATGTTAACCCTGCAGGGGTGTACTTCACACATGCTCTCGCCACTTACCGCCGTGTACACGTCATGTATCTCGACAACCTTCAAGCGGAAGCCTGGCGAGGGTGTCAGCCACGACCTGACTAACCACATAAGTCCCTAGTCCAGGTTTATCGCCTATTCAGGTTCCATCCGTAGGGAGTCCGGCCGAGGTTTCCACATCCGGCCCCGAACGATGTGTACAGGGTTCCGTGACACCAAACGGGCGCCCGGCATACCCAACCATGTACCTACCGCATCACAGCCCACCCCATGAGTCAGCGCTGCGCACAGCCTCTAGCAACTACAAACACCAGAAACTACTTGCAACTCCCGGACAGAGGACAAGGGCGGTTAATAAGTCGAGAGGGTCCATTGGTTTCGGGCCCAACGCGTAGTAGTAGCTGTTCATGGATCACAAACACAAAACTCAGTTCCTGAGGACAGTTTCAATGAGACAACCCGCCATGTACTCCTACATGGCTTCTCATCGCTACCTTTACCAAATCATGTTCACACACTTAGATCACACAAAGTAGGACATGTTCATCACCATTCCAATTCATCCCCGATGAATCAGACCTGACCCAACTCTAAGCATAGCAGGCATGACAAACAAGCATGAATGAGTAGGCACATCAGGGCTCAAATAACTCCTACTCATGCTAGTGGGTTTCATCTATTTACTGTGACAACGACATGTCATGCAGAGGAAAAGGGGGTTCAACTACCGCAATATGTAACAGATGAATTGTTGTTGTCCTAATGCAGTAAAGGAGAGAAGGAGCAAGCGAGTGGGATTGTATCGAAATGAACAAGGGGGTTTTGCTTGCCTAGCACTTCTGAAGATAGTATAGTTCTTCATCAGTGTCATCGAACTCATCATCGAAACCACGTCTATCGAGAGGGGACAAATACTGGCAACAGAGAAAGAAACACAATCAATGCAATGCATAATACGATGCATGATCATTTCATGGCAATATGCTGTGGTTTGAGCTAATGCAGCTAGCAACCAGATTAAATGAAGTTCGTTTGAATCAAAGATTCAAATTCAAACTCCATATGTGATGGTTTAAATGCCCTTTATATGATTTTTCATAAACAATAGTCATAAGTTGTTATAACATGCATGAAACTAGTACAGATGGATAGATTGGATTTTTATGATCATTTTTCATATATAAATTATTTCATTCTGATTTAGGGTTGAATTTATATGATTTTTAGAAGTTTAAAGCAATTTCTGGGCTTTCTTGAATTAAATTTAATCCAGAAAACCATTACTGCATCAGCACTATGTCACTGTGACGTCAGCAAGTCAACTGACCTTGTCTAGGTCAAACCTGACCTGTGGGGTCCAGTGGTCAATGACTTAGTTAGTTAACTGAGTTGATTAGGTTTAAATTAATCCTAACAAAAAATGTCAGCAGGGTCGGGCCTACATGTCAGTGGCTTAACTAATTAACTAAGTTAATTAACGCTAACTAATCTAACACCTAATTAAACAGGGGCATGGCCCACGAGTCAGTGACCCTGGGGAGGTCAAACAGGGGTCAAACCCGGGTCAACTCACCGGAGTTGACCCGCGGCTCGTCGCCGGCGATGCCAGAGATGGCGGAGGGGCTCAGGATTCCTCCTCCGACAACCAAATGGACGGCGGAGGGCATCTACGTGACGCGGGCGCTTGTCCGCGTCGAATGGTGGCAGTGGTTGGGCCTGGGATGGCCGGAGTTGACGGCGGCGATCTCTAAAGCGGCTGCCGGAGTTCGGGCGGTGACGAAACCAACGATGTAGCGCCCGGCGAAGTCAGTGGTTAGTACGTACGGGTTCTACGCGTGCTCACGTGGCCAACGGGCACAGGCATGGGACCAAAAGGTCACTGGAGCCTCATCGATGATGAGCTCGTGTGGTGGCGTGCTACAGTCAGCAAGGGGGCGAAGTCTACAGCTAGCAAACGAAGGAGGGGAGAGGGGGGTTCGACGCAGGGGCTCACATGGATTCGGTAGGGCAGCTCAGCAAGCTTAGGGAGGCACCATGGACGACGAATGGGTGCCGATGATCTCGGTGGCCGAAGCTTGAAGAAGAGGTCGGGGAAGCTGCTGCAAGGCTTCCGGCGGGGCGTGGCTCGGTGAGGAGGAAGAGGTGGTCGAGGCGGAGCTTCTGAGCGCATCGGCGAGGCGAGGCAGTGGTTGTGGCCACGACAACGGCGAACGACGATGACGGTGGCACTCGGGTGCATGCAAGAAGAGAGCCAGAGGAGGGGGATAAGCTCGGGGGGGAGTGAGAGAGGTCCAGGGGGTGCGTGTCGATGCGATGGACGTCTAGGGGGAGGAGGGGATAGCCAGGCATGGTGGAGGTGGCCGGCATGCGCCGGGCACACACCCTCTGCCTACTAGCGAAGGAGGAAGACGACAGGGGCGCCAGGTGGGCTGGGCCAACATTGTTGGGCCGGTGGGTGGCCGCAAGGTAAGTCCCTTTCCTTTTTATTTTTGTTTTCTATTTCTTCTGTAACTTTAGGGCTCTATTAAAAATAGATAGGCACTTTCAAAAATCATGCAACTGACTGTGGCAACTATTTGGAATATTTCCAACATTAAACATTTCAGTTTGTGATTATTTGGGCATTAAAAATATTTTATACCATTTAAATGCCCAAATGCAAATAAGGTATGATTTAATTCAGAGCCCAAATATGTCATGGAAAAATGTGCATCACCTCTCGTTACTGTTTCCAGCATTTTCCAAAAATGATGAACATTTTTGAAGGCCATTTGGGTTTACTAAAAATATTTTAGTTGAACCTAGTGAATTCCTTTGATGTTAGGGTTTAGGCAATCCCCATTTCAAGTTTCTTTCAAAATTAAACATGATGCACACATGAAGCTAGCCTAGTGCGTTGCCAGAAGCTAGGGATGTGACAACTGTACGTACCAAATCAATTCGCACTTCTGTCAACGAAAAAAATAAAAAAATAAAACTATTCACACAACACAAAGAGAGAGTCTTGTCCTATTTTACTGTACAAATGCTATTAAAAGCTATGAGTCCATGTTATGTCCAATTAATTTTTTTGCTGGCTATATAATTCATGTAACCTACTTATACCAACATTGTAGTGCATTCCAAATGTCTATACTACCACTGCAATTCGAACTAAATTTTAATTCGTTCCTCTATTTGAATAAGAATCTACAATCATGATTGTTGCCAAATTAAACCATCATTCGTGTATTACCTTAACAACACACCACATGATTACTATAGAGATAGATATGAACTATGTGTACTATATGAACTTGAATTCAAAATTTTGAATATGCTGGATGTTGATTCCAAATAACAGTACATTTCATGTACGAACTAGATCTTCATAATCTAAACCATGTTCCATACGTACACCGTGTTTATCAAAGAAAATATAGTGCCCCGCCCCCTACATTATGACAAGTATTTAGCCCTGAGCTGCAAAAACCACACATTATCAGAAATTATAATCAATGTTCTATATATTATATGTAGTATAACATGTTCATAATCACACCATGCGTATCACCATTATATATATATATTCATTCATGCATGCTTCGGTTTAAAACACTATGATATCTTCTTCAAATATCTGAATCCACTTTTATAATGAATTATGATCTCTATTCATCTTTCACACGCACACAATCCTCTTATTTTGTAGCTAGCGCTAACTTTTTCTCGTGCATGAACACGCCCGCCTCCCTCTCACCCTCCCTCAACATTCTCTAGCTCCATCACACACATTCGTCATTTCACTTTAGGTAATTCACCCACGGTGTGTGTAGGCCCCCTAGTTCCTTGTTTCCGGCAAACACCGATCGATATACCTCTCTAGCCAAGTGTGCCTACCACAAACACAAGATTTCCCTCTTCTCTTCTCACCGTCCATGACTCACTCCTGCCCCTCTTTTCATTAGTCTAATACTCGCACACTCCTTCCCCCTTGATATAGTAGGCCTCTTGCACCACCTCCTAGCTGCACCCCTCTCTCTCTATCCTTCTTTTTGGGTCTTATTTGCTTCTAACACATACATGCATGTATACCAATCGATCTCCCTACATATACCTAGGCCGACTATAACTCTTTTTCCCCACACATCGATCGATGTACCTCACAAGTTATGTCTCTCCCTTTCTTCGACAAAGGACGATTGATCTTCCTATGTAGTTATGTATGCTTATCACACCCATATCGTCCCCCATCATAATTTGTGCATGCCTCCTGACTCGTCTCTCACACTCACATGCACAAATAGGCAGGCATACCCTCTCTTATTGATATTGCACGCGTGCCCTCTGTTTGTCTAGCAGGCCTCTCCCACCATTTATGAGAAGCAACTCCACCAGCAACCCCTCAAACACTCTGATGTCTGCTAGAACTACGTCGGTATTCCCCAAAGAGGAAGGGATGATGCAGTATAGCGACGATAGGTATTTCCCGCAGTGATGAGATCAAGGTTATCGAACCAGTAGGAGAACCTCCTCACACCACGTAAACAACACATGCACACAAATAACAAATACTCGCAAACCGACATGTAAAAGGGGTTGTCAATCCCTTTCGAGTACAGCGCATCAAGATAGGCAAATAACATGAGATAAAAGTGGTAGATAGGATAAATAGATCACGGAACAAATAAATTGCAGAAAGGTATTTTTGTATTTTTGGTTTAATAGATCTAAAAATAAAAGCAAAGGAAAATAGATCGCAAAGGAAAATATGATGAAAAGAGACCAGGGGGCCGTAGGTTTCACTAGTGGCTTCTCTCAAGAAAAATAGCAAACGGTGGGAAAACAATTACTGTTGGGTAATTGATAGAACTTAAAATAATCATGACAATATCCAGGCAATGATCATTATATAGGCATCACATTTAAGATTAGTAGACCGACTCCTGCCTGCATGTACTACTATTACTCCACACATTGATCGCTATCCAACATGCATCTAGTATATTAAGTTCATGGAAAAATGGAGTAATGCAATAAGAACGATGACATGATGTAGACAAGATCTATTCATTTAGAAATAGACCCCATCTTGTTATCCTTAATAGCAACAATACATACGTGTCGTTTCTCTTTCTGTCACTGGGATCAAGCACCGTAAGACCGAACCCATCACAAAGCACATATTCCCATTGCAAGATAAATAGATCAAGTTGGCCAAACAAAACCCAAATATTGGAGAAGAAATACGAGGCTATAATCAATCATGCATATAAGAGATCAAAGAAGACTCAAATAACTTTCATGGATAAAAACATAGATCTGATCATAAACTCAAAGTTCATCAAATCCCAACAAACACACTGCAAAAAGACTTACATCATATGATCTCCAAGAGACCATTGTATTAATAATCAAGAGAGAGAGAGAGAGAGAGGAAGACATCTAGCTACTAACTACGGACCCCTACGTGTACAAAGAACTACTCACGCATCATCGAAGAGGCACTAATGGACATGATGCACCCCTCCGTGATGGTTTCTAGATTGGATCTGGTGTTTCTGGACTCTGCGGCGGCTGGAATTGATTTTTGTCGACTCCCCTAGGGTTTCTGGAATATTGGGGTATTTATAGAGCAAAGAGGGGGTGCGGTAGGACAAACGAGTAGGGCACAACCCACCCGGGCGCGCCTGGGCCCCCAGGCGCACCCTGGTGGGTTGTGCTCCCATCGGAGCTCCCCTCAGGCGCGTTCCTGGCCCACTGGATGTCTTCTGGCCCAAAAAAATCCACAAAAAGTTTCGCTGCCTTTGGACTCCGTTTGGTATTGATTTCCCGCGATGTAAAAAACATGCATAAAACAGCAACTGGCACTGGGCACTATGTCAATAGGTTAGTACCAAAAAATGATATAAAATTACTATGAAATGATTGTAAAACATCCAAGAATGATAATATAACAACATGGAACAATAAAAAATTATCGATATATTGGAGACGCATCAACATCCCCAAGCTTAATTCCTGCTCGTCCCCGAGTAGGTAAATGATAAAAACAGAATTTTTTATGTGGAATGCTGCCTAACATGTTCATCACATTTCTTTTCTTTATAGCTGAAGGAAATATTCCCTAGAGGCAATAATTAAGTTGTTATTTATATTTCCTTATATCATGATAAATGTTTATTATTCATGCTAGAATTGTATTAACCGGAAACTTAGTACATGTGTGAATACATAGACAAACCAGAGTGTCCCTAGTATGCCTCTACTTGACTAGCTCGTTAATCAAAGATGGTTATGTTTCCTAACCATGGACATGTGTTGTCATTTCATGAACGTGATCACATCATTAGGAGACTGATGTGATGGACAAGACCCATCCGTTAGCTTAGCATTATGATCGTTACAGCTTTATTGTTACTGCTTTCTTCACACTTATACATGTTCCTCAGACTATGAGATTATGCAACTCCCGAATACCGGACGAACACCTTGTGTGCTATTAAATGTCACAATGTAACTGGGTGATTATAAAAATGCTCTATAGGTGTCTCCGAATGTGTTTGTTGGGTTGCCATAGATCAAGATTAGGATTTGTCACTCCGTGTATCGGAGAGGTATCTCTGGGCCCTCTCGGTAATACACATCACTATAATCCTTGCAATAAAGAGACTTTCCGGTTACGAGATTGAACTAGGTATGATGATACCGACGATCGAATCTCGGGCAAGTAACATACCGATGACAAAGGGAACAACGTATGTTGTTGTGCGGTTTGACCGATAAAGATCTTTATATAATATGTAGGAGCCAATATGAGCATCCAGGTTCTGCTATTGGTTATTGATCGGAGATGTGTCTCGATCATGTCTACATAGTTCTCGAACCCATAGGGTCCACACACTTAATGTTTGATGACGATTTGTGGGGACCCCGACTCATAAGTCGTGATCACCGAATGCACGTGTACAGTGATCCCAGAGATCAATGCTCATTGGCTGAGATGATCCCTTGGCATGCGTAACCTGTGGGGGTCACCGGCGTCGATAGGCAACAACGGGCTGTCCAAGGGGTGCACCATCCTTCTTGATCCTGTCCGCCTTTGTCTGAGCTAGGCGGAGGAGTTCCTTGGTCTCGTGGAGTTCCTTCCGAAGCTCCATCGACTCCGAGGCCAGGTGCTGTGCCAGGCTATCAGCACACAAGCTGAAGTAGGTCTAGAAACGGAGGGGAAGTCCTTCGTCCATGGTTGGGGCTGGTGCGCTGCTCTTGTCATCACCTTCCGATAAGGCAAGTAACGGGTGGCTGGCTCACTTGCCATCTCTGGCAGAAGATCCCAGAGGCGAGTCAGTGCCTTGAGGGCAACAGTCTCAACAGCGAGAAGCAGGGTCACCATCTGGGGTCCCTCAAAGAACCAGCTCGTCGGGGAGCCATTCGCCCTCACGACTACCTCCACGTGATACTCCTTCTTGGTGTTGTTGATCTAGTGCTCGTGATAGGAGAAGGTGGGGGAGCGAGTGAACTAGCACTTCTTGAGGCTGTCCTCAGGAAGCACGGGAAATCCAGTGGTCAGGAGGTCTTCGGGTACGGCGACCATCTACAAAAGTGGAAGGGGAAGGGTCAATAGAGAAGTTATGACCCATGCTTGGGATATTCTTAGAAAAAGATGGTATATAGGTAGTTTTGGTAGAGAGTCTCGTTCTATCTAACAGCCATGCTAACTAAGGCTTCCTACAACCAGGATGGCTCTAATACCAGCTCTATGGCGACCCCGACTCATAAGTCATCATCGCCGAATGCACGTGTACAGTGATCCCAGAGATCAATGCTCACTGAACACACAGAAGCTGAATAACAAGAGTCTTACATCCATACATACCGTTTTACACAAATTATGACCAGTATGGTCAAGTCTTACATAGATAAAGCCACAAGGGTTGAATACCAAATAAACTTAAACAACGGAAATCTTCGTCGATAGGTAGAACGCATGCCATCTGCCTTAACCCTACAGACATTCTGATTGTGAAATGTCCTAGTTCGCATGTTCGTCTCCAAAGAACTATTCTTCGAACTCCTGTTCTTCCATGCCTGGCCAACTAAATAACCAGTGGCAAGCCAATGAGTACTTTGAATGTACTCGCAAGCAACCCATGTTTTGGCTCAAGATACAACAATGCATGACATAGGTGAATTTTTGCAGAAAGCTAATTTTGTTGTGCTATGACATGTTCAACAACTGGTAAATCATGCATCATACGAATTCAAGTAACCATAGTGACTGGTTACAGATATCAACATAAAGGGAGTGGGCTTCAACCCAACTCAATCATGTCAAGTCCTTTGACTTGACCCAAGTAGTCCTTCCCACTTAACCAAGCACACACACACTGGTTTGTAAACAAGTGGACGTAGCCCAAGAGCAGTTACCCAACTGTCCTTGATCGTGGACACGGCTATTCAAATAGTTTTACACTCTGCAGAGGTTGCACACTTTACTCACAAGATCAGGGGAACTTCCGTGTCATCCAGGACCCGCGGTACCTCAAGTACCCGGGGTAAGCACCCGATCATTACCTTTCCCTAGCCGTAACTAACAAGGAGTCCACTCAATTGGTAGTAGGCCTCGTTCCTAACATTGTCACATAATAGATTCTTTTCGTGGAGCCACGCTCCCATATTCATCACATATCACAAGCACGGGGTACCAGCGGTGTGTCCGGTGCCCTGTGAAAATAGTCATGGCCGCACTACCTGGCACGACCCCGTCCTGAGAGTGACCACAAATCACTCCCGTCACTAGTAATGCGGCATCCAAGTTAGAACGTACTAGGTAATCAATAATGCCCTTTCCCATATAAGGGTAGATTGGTTGCGCATGTAAGGTTGGGATAACAGTCGCAACTTAAACCAATCCGTTTTTGAAAGCAACACACACACACTTGCCTCGGTACACCACTTCGCCATCAAGTGGTTACCCATCTCATTATCTCCCTCAGGCATAAGTGGCACCCAACGGGGTTTTCGAAAAGTCTTTTGAAAATACTTTGTCTCCATCACCATGCATATTCCCGTCCCTTTTTGCGTAGCAACTACTTTAGCATCCTAACTACTCTCACTGGCATAACCTCATAAGAAGGTAGGGTCATGCACAATGCAAGTATCAATGAGGAAGTAACAGTAACGGAGGCAAACCACCCCAAGTGGTCACCTCATCATCATGACTCCGATGCAAGCAATAAAAGTGCTATATGACATGCATAAAAAAGGTTTCTCAAACATGGTCAAAGGGCTACTTGCCTTGATTGGCTTGGTCTTCAAGGTCTTCAAATCCTTCTCCTTCTTCTTCTTCAACAACTTCGTCAAATACGGGATCTAATCATCGCAAGAAAACAACGGAAAATAAGACAATAATAAAAACAAAAAAGTAAAAATGCTCAAAAAAATGTTAACTTATTTTTGTAAAATACTAGGAGAAAAACTTAGAAGGGGAAAACTTTAGATTTGGATTTGGAGCTACAGGGACAGAGCAATGGGTTTTCAAACAAGGATTTGATTGCTCAATTTTGAATTTAAATTTGAACAGTACAGAAAAGTTGGTTGGGCATGTATGAAAGTTACACCATTAAATAGGTGGGATTTTTCAAGAATTTAGGAACTAGAATTATTGCATTTGGATTAATATTTAATCTTGTGGAATTTTTGGAAAAGAGCCAGAAAAATAAAAAGAGAAAGGGCACTCTGCCTGCTGGGCCAGAATAGCTGCAGTGCAGCAGGCCCATGGGGGAAGAGGCCCAGGCGAGCCGGGGTGGCGCGCGCACCATATTTTTATACCTGACGGGCGGGGCCCAGTGTCAGAGCAAGAGAGAGCGGGGGCGAGGGAGAGGAGAGGATGACAGGTGGGCTCCACCTGTCATCTCTAACCTCGCGGCAGAGGGGTCGGCGAGCTCACCGGTGACGCTACAGGGAACGGTAGGTCGAGCGGGTGGCACCGTTGGACTCAGGGGGACGCCGCCTTTCGGTGGGTGGTGGAGGTGTTCGCCGGAGCAGCCTGGTTCGCCAGCGACGAGGTCACGCGGCGGAGGTGCTTCGGGTGTCGGTGGTTCCGGTTGTTTCCGGCTGCAAAAAGAGCGGGGAAGAGATGGGAAAGGGTTAGTGATGCCGCGCAGTTTCAGATCGAGAGAGAACGGGGGCGGAGGATGCCTGTACCACGTGGGCGCCGACGACCCGAGGCGGTGGAGCTCGAGCTCTATCTCGAGCTCAGGCTTCTCTGGGTCGAATGGGTGGAGCGGGAGGTAGATTGGGAGTGCGGGAGAGCGACAGGAAGCGAGAGAGGGGCTCGGGGCGCCTTATATAGGTTGGCCGAAGTCCACCGTAGGCGCAGCCTACGGGCGCCCCCGGGATCGGTTTGGGTGGCCGTTAGAGAGGGAATGGAGGGCTCGGGGTGCTCGTGGGAGTGGTCTAAGGTGCGCGGGAGAGAGAGGAGGAGCGGGACGAGCTGCGGGCGGGCCACAGGAGCGGCGCGAGCATTGGCCGAGCGGGGCGGCGCTCTGGCGCGAGCTGCAAGAGAGAGAGGAGGGCGCGGGAGCAAGTGGGCGGCCTTCTGGCATGGAGCGGACGTCGAGGGGCATCGACTGGCGCGCGGGGGAGGCTTGATGTGGTAGGGGGACGCGGCGTCAACGGTCGGGTGCCCTGCGAGGTGCTCCAGAACGCGACTTCGGCCGGCATCTGCGGTTTTCCCGCGTCCACACACGTCCACTTGCGTCTGGCAGCTGAAGGGGGCGTGGGTAAAATCTAGGGAGAGCCTTGGATGCTTTGGAAAGCTGAGGGGAGAGAAGGAGGCTGAGAGAGAGAGAGAGGGAGGAATCCACTGTCCAGAGAAGAAAAATGGGGTTCTCCCCCCTTCATCATTGCTTCCTAGGGTAGAAAAGCATAGATGTGCTAGAGGGGGACTAGGAGGGGTTGTGGTAAAACGTAGAACTCATGGAGATTAGTGGAAGTGGTCAAATTGTTGTTTTTAGAAAAATGGCAGAAGGTGCTTGTTGATGATTTGGGCAAGAAGATGAACTCCCCTTGTCATAAGGCTTAACAGGGTCAAATGGCATGGGAAAATAGGAGGTTCCACCAAGATTCAGTTTATTTGCGCAAAGTTGCCAATGCAATATTTGTAAACCCTAGAAATCAACAGAAATGATTTTTCCAAGATCTAGTCATGAAAAACTATTCTCCTTGATGCACCACTTGGTGTAGTGTCACCATTTAGGGTTTAGAGCATGCCCACAAGGTTTGAGAGTAAAAGTAGAAAGTTGACAATGTAATGTTGTTCAAATTTGATTCTGGATAGAGAGGGTTTTGGGGCATTTTTGTGAGCCAAAACAATCTAGATTGGGATGAAACCTTGCAAGATCATCACATTATGCATGTCTGACTTTCTAGAATTTTCTTGGAATTTTTAGAGAATATTTCCTTTGTAAATATTTCAAAAGCTTGAAATATCCAGAAAGGGTTTTTGAGGGGTTTGACCAATATTTTGAACATGACCATGTGTTGAAACCCTTATATATGGACAATATATGTCCACTGAGTCTCCCTAGATTTTCACAAATATTTTTAAATCATTAAAAATAATTTTAACCTATTAAAGACCATTTCTGGCATAAAGAAAAAAGCCTTTAAATAAAATAGCAAATTACCTTTTAAAATTATATTTTTGTGGTTTATGGGAGTCCTATACCTAATAGGAGTCAAACATACTCTTTGAAAGATTTTTCATGCCCTAAATCAAGTAGTTGTATTGCAAACCTCAATTTAGGGGGTTTTGGAAAACTAAATTTAGAAAATGCTTTTTGGCCAAATTAGTTTTGTAAGAAAATTCTATATTGTACTATACACATGGCATGATTAGTGGGCAGAAGTTTGGGGCAATGAGATGGTGTATATAAGGTGAAGTTATGTTGACCTTAAAGAGCACTTGAAAAACCATAGAGAGAAAACCAACTCCGAAATAAAAGCCAAAAGATGCAAAGGTTTTTGTTGGTCCAAATTTTCATGCTTTATTAATGCAAGTGACATGTTAGAAAACACTGGGCATGACACGATTTGTATTATGAGTTATGTGATTTGATGACCGAAGTTTGTTCAGAGTCCCGGATAAGATCACGGACATGACGAGGAGTCTTGAAATGGTCGAGACATAAAGATTGATATATTGGAAGGCTATGTTAGGACACCGGAAAGGTTTCGGAAGAGTTCAAACATTTTTCGGAGTATCGGGAGGTTACCGGAACCCCCTGGAGGATGTAGTGGGCCTTAGTAGAAAGGAGAGGAGAGCCGCAAGGGAGGCCCCGTGCCCCCCATGGAAAGTCCGAATTGGACTAGGGAGGGGGCGGCGCCCCCCTCTTTCCTTCTCCCTCTCCTACTCCTTCCCTTTCTCCCGCTCTTGGAAAGGAAGGGGCTCCAACTAGGATTGGGAATCCTAGTTGGACTCCCCCTATGGAGCGCTCCCCTCCTGGCTGCCGGCCTCCTCCCTCACTCCTTTATATATGGGGGTAGGGGGCACCCCAAAGCACAACAGACAATCTCTTAGCCGTGTGCAGTGGCCCCCTCCACAGTTTAAAACCTCAGTCATATTGTCATAGTGTTTAGGCGAAGCCCTGCGCCGGTAACTTCATCAACACCATCGCCACGCCATCGTGCTGATGAAACTCTCCTCGACCCTCTACTGGATCAAGAGCTCGAGGGACGTCATCATGCTGAACATGTGCTGAACACGGAGGTGTTGTACGTTCGGTAGTTGGATCAGTTGGATCGTGAAGACGTTCGACTACATCAACTGCGTTACTGAATGCTTCCGCTTTCGGTCTACGAGGGTACATGGACACACTCTCCTGTCTCATTGCTATGCATCTCCTAGATAGATCTTGCGTGATCGTAGGAATTTTTTTGAATTACTACATTCCCTAACAATAGCATGGACATTTGGACTTTTATATGGTTCAAAGCAATAGTCTAGTTTTGAAATGAAGACTTTAGTACTCAAGCATACCAACAAACAACCATATCTTTCAAAATATCAACACTAAAGCAAGTTATCCCTAGCCCATTATGCTCAATGATTGATCCATTAATGAAACACACTCAAATATTAGCTACACCCAATGCTCAAATACAATCATAGTGCTCCTTAGTTGGTGGTTTATAAGAGAAGATGGAGACTCAAATTCAAAATAAAAATTGTACAAAGTAAAAGTAAGTCCCTTCACAGAGGGAAGTAGGGACTTGTAGAGGTGCCAGAGCTCAAAGCAAAAATTGAGAGATAAAAACATTTTGAGAGGCATACTTCTCCCACCAACGAAAACTACTTAGAGCTCCCAAATCTTTCCATGCTAGATACATCATAGGCGGTTCCCAAACAGAAAATAAAGTTTATTCCTTTTTCCACCATTACTTTCACTTTCCATGGCTTGTCCGCATCCACGGGTGCCCTCCATACCAACACTTTCCAAGGAATTTATTATTTGACAACATAAACTAAATTCATTTGTCATTTCAGGACTGGGCATCCCTAATACCTTGGTCGTACTCCCATGCAATGACAAGTGAATAAACACTCATCGCGAGAATAACACATCTATCATGGAAATTATTGGCCACCACTCATAGCCTTGCGAGCGATAGAGCACACAAAAGAGAAATTTATTTTGAAAATTAGAGATGGCACATGCAAATTTGCTTAGAACGGCATGGAAATACCGCATATAGGTTGGTATAGTGGACTCATATGGCAAAACGGGTTTAAAGGGTTTTGGATGCACAAGTAGTGATCTTACTTAGTGCAAAATGAAGGCTAGCAAAAATATTGAGAAGCAACCAACCAAGAAACGAAAAATCTCATACCCAAGCATTAATCATAAGTAACACCAAATAATGCACCATAAGTAGGATATAAATTTCATTGCATAACTATTGACTTTCGTGCTTGCATAGGGAATCACAAACCTTAACATCAACATTCTTACTAAAGCACAATTACTCATCAACATGACTCACATATTATATCGTCATATCTCAAGACCATTACTAAGAATCAAGTTTATTTTGTCTATTGATCTTCATGAAAGTTTTTATTATATCCTCCTTGGATATCTATCACTTTGGGACTATATATATCACTTCTGATAAGCTCAGACAAATTTAAGTGAAGAACATGAGCATAAAGTTTTCTTTCTCTCAAAATAATATAAGTGAAGCAAGAAAAAATTTCTTATTTTTTTACTAACTCCCAAATAAATCTAAGTGAAGAATGAGAGCATTTCTTCAAAAATAATGAAGCACTAGAGCAATTCCATGGCTCTAAAAATTTAAGTGAAGCATAGGAGCAAGCATAGCATAATTTTTGGGTTTCTCAATAAGGTGTGTCCAGAAAGGATTCAACACTTAAAACAGAAAGCAAAACAAGCAACGACTCATATCATACAAGAGGCTCCAAGCAAAACTCATAATATGTGACGAATAAAAATATAGTTCCAAGTAAAATACCGATGGTTGTTAGAAGAAAGAGGGGATGCCACTTGGGCGTATCCCCAAACTTAGTTGATTGCTACTTCTTGAATATTATCTTAGGTGCCTCAGGCATCCCCAAGCTTAGCCTTTTGCTAATCCTTATTCCTTCATCCACCGTAAGATCACCCAAAACTTGAAAACTTCAATCACACAAAACTTAACAAAACCTTCATGAGATCCATTAGTATAAGAAAGCAAACCATTACTATAAGTAGTGTTGCAAACCTATTCATATTTTATTTTTTCATTATATCTACTGTATTCCAACTTTTCTATGGCAAAAACTCATCGAAGAAAACCATAGAATCATCAAAACAAGCACACAACACAAAGAAAACAAAATCTGTCAAAAACAGAATAATCTGTAGAAATCTGACTACTTCAAATACTTCTATAACTCCAAAAATTCTGAAAAATTAGGACGACGTGACTAATTTGTTTATTAATCTTCTGCAAAAAGAATAATCTCAAAAGCACTCTTCTGATAAAAATGAAAAATAATTTCGTGAGTGCAAAAGTTTCTCTTTTTCAGCAAGATCGAATCAACTTTCACCCGAATCATCCCAAAGGCCTTGCTTGGCACAAACACTAATTTAAACCACAAAACACATCTAACTAGAGGTATAATTGTGTATACAAGAACATAAAATAAGAAGTAAACAATTATTTTATTCCTTGGGTTGCCTCCCAACAAGCTCTTTCTTTATAGCCATTAAGATAGGCTTGAGACTTCAATGATGCTCACAAGAAAGTAAAGAATTGAAGAACAAAGGGAGCATAATAAAAAATGTGACAAACACATTTAATTCTAACATCCTTCCTATGCATAGGCATTTTGCAAATTATCAAGACAAGAAACATCTAGCATATGCAAGTAATATAACATAAACAATAGCAATCTCAACATGACGAGAGGTAATTTAGTAACATGAAAATTTCTAGAACCACATTTTCCTCTCTCATAATAGTTGCATGTAGGATCATACTCGAATTCAATAATATAGCTATCACATAACATATTCTCTATATCATCCACATGCATGCAAAGTTGACACTCTTCCAAATTAGTGGGATTATATTCAAATAAAGTCATGACCTCTGCAAACCCACTTTCAATATTATCGCAAACATATTCATCATGAGACCGAAATAAATTTTCAAGATCATAAGAAGAATCACCCCAATCATGATCATTGCAATAATTAGTGGACATATCAAAATTAGCGTCCCCAAGCTTGTGGTTTTGCATATTATTAACACAATTGACATTGATAGAATTTATAATAACACCATTGCAATCATGATTTTCATTCAAGGAACTATGTGAATCACTTCATAAATTTCTTCTTTTAGCACTTCATCACAATTTTCAGATTCGCGAATTCAAGTAAAACTTCATAGAGATAATCAAGTACACTCAACTCACTAGCAATTGGTTTAACATAATCAGATCTTTTGAAAAGATTAGCAAGTGGATGAGGATCCATATCAATAGATTTTTAGCAAGCGAAGATGCAAGCAAATAGAGGGCACATGGCACACAAGCAAACATGAGCTCTAACAATAAAAAGGCAAACATAAAAGAGGGCGAATAAAATGGAAATTTTTGTGAAGTGGGAGAGAAGAAAACGAGATGCAAATGACAAATAATGTAAATTACGAGTAGATGAGATTTGTGATTAGGAACCTAGTTGATGATGAAGATCCTCCCTGGTAACGGTGCCAGAAATTCCTTTTGATGTCTGCTAGAACTACGTCAGTATTTCCCCAAAGAGGAAGGGATGATGCAATATAGAGACGGTAGGTATTTCCCTCAGTGATGAGACCAAGGTTATCGAACCAGTGGGAGAACCTCCTCACAGCACGTAAACAACACATGCACACAAATAACAAATACTTGCAACCCGACGTGTAAAAGGGGTTGTCAATCCCTTTCGGGTACGACACCTCAAGATAGGCAAATAACGTGAGATAAAAGTGGTATATATGATTAGAAGATCACGGAATAAATAAATTGCAGCAAGTTATTTTTGTATTTTTGGTTTAATACATATGAAAATAAAAGCAAAGGAAAATAGATCGCAAAAGCAAATATGATGAAAAGAGACCGAGGGGCCGTAGGTTTCACTAGTGGCTTCTCTCGAGAAAAATAAAAAATGGTGGGAAAACAATTATCGTTGGGCAATTGATAGAACTTCAAATAATCACGACGATATCCAGGCAATGATCATTGTATAGGCATCACGTCGAAGATTAGTAGACCGACTCCTTCCTGCATCTAATAAAATTACTCCACACATCGACCGCTATCCAGCATGCATTTAGTGTATTAAGTTCATGGAAAAACGGAGTAATGCAATAAGAACGATGACATGATGTAGAAAAGATCTATTTATGTAGAAGTAGACCGCATCTTGTTATCCTTAATAGCAACGATACATACGTGTCATTTCCATTTCTGCCACTGGGATCAAGCACCATGAGATCGAACCCATCACAAAGCACCTCTTCCCATTGCAAGATAAATAGATCAAGTTTGCCAAACAAAACCCAAATATCGGAGAAGAATTACGAGGCTATAATCAATCATGCATATAAGAGATCAAAGAATAATCAAATAACTTTCATGGATAAAAACATAGATCTGATTATAAACTCAAAGTTCATCGATCCCAATGAACACACCGCAAAAAGACTAACATCATATGGATCTGTGGTGGCTGGAATTGATTTTCGTCGACTCCCCTAGTGTTTCTGGAATATTGTGGTATTTATAGAGCAAAGAGGCGGTGCGGGAGGCCAACGAGGAGGGCACAACCCACCGGGGCGCGCTTTGGCCCTCAGATGCGCTCTGGTGCGTTGTGCTCCCCTCGAAGCTCACTTCAGGTGCGTTCCTGGCCCACTGGATGTCTTCTGGCCCAAAACAATCCACAAAAAGTTTTGCTGCGTTTGGACTCCATTTGGTATTGATTTCATGCGATGTAAAAAACATGCAGACAACAGCAACTGGCACTTGGCACTATGTCAATATGTTAGTACCAAAAAATGATATAAAATGACTATAAAATGATTGTAAAACATCCAAGAATGATAATATAACAACATGGAACAATAAAAAATTATAGATATGTTGGAGACATACCACACTCTAGCTCTGTCTCTCTCCCAACCTTATTCCTCTCCTACACATATGCAAAGATGCCGGTCGATCTCCCTCGATACATAAGGTAGGTCTCTCTCCTCCTCCACACATATACCAACCATTCTACCTCTATAGTTAGGTCTCTGTCCCCCCTCACACATTGATAGTCAAACGCTATAGGTAGGTATCCATGCCACAGAGACAAACTACACTTGTCCCCTCTGAAGTTCCAGTAGGCCAGCCACCCTATATCTTTGACGTGGGCACACACAAATTTGATGGCACTCTATCAATCGTGTGCGCAAACACACACACACACACACACACACACACACACACACACACACACACACACTTCATCCCTCTCTTCCATTCTATGGATACCTCACGCCGATGATACCTCCACTCTCTTCTCATGGATCGCCCCCTCGATATATATGATATATCCAGAGCTCTATATCACACACATTGCATATGTTACATTTTTTATTTGAAATATAATCGACACATATTCCCTATCTATCTCTCACGCACCCCCTCCCCAATAAAAAACACTCACGAACCCACACACTATCTCTATCTAGGTTTGTGTATATCTCTCAGACAAACCCACATAAGTGGTGTACGTACATGAAGAGAATAGGTGCATGTGCTCATGCTTCGTGCCCAGCCACACCCGCGCGGGGGCACGGTGGAGCTCATTTCTGTACGAAATGGCAGCCCATGTGCTAATTTGAGCGCGTGTAGCGGTTGTTTACCCACGGAGGTCGTGTATCATGCGTGCACGAAACAAAGTTCGACTTGATGTGTTGGCGCGTTATGTTTAAATGAAGTTATATTGCTCAATGGAACGTATATAGAATATAAAACGATTTTTATGGAGAAAAAATAGTCCTCTCCACTATATATAATGGAGCCTGCCTGACGGGGTTTGTCTCTCTTCAGAATATCTCACACAAGGCGGCGGTGGCCTCCCTATCTCTCACCATTGGTCACTGATCCGGCCGCATCCCGTCCGCCGGCGAAAAGGGAGGATCTGCATCATTTCTCCGATCGACGGTGCCGAGGCGGCACATAACGATCTATGGTACCCGCCGTTCTCTTTGACCAAGATCCGGCGTGGTAGGGCCTACGACACTTGCTCGCTGCCACAGTATGGTCAGATCCCGCCCGCCGCCGCCTCCTAGTTACATCCCGATGACCCCCAGGTATCCCCTCTGGCCTTGCTCCACTACCCATATTCCCACGTCGCTGCGTGCGGAAAATCTTGCATGTGAATCTTCCCTAGTTCTTTGCCATAATGTCACTCGTCCTGCGTACTTTCCATATTGCAGTCTCGTCCTCGCACCATTTTAGATGAACTCAACTGTGATGTTATCTTCCCTTAAGACAAGGAATATTCCTCTTTTTTGTCGTCGTATGTGTCATCAACTATTATTTCCCAGTAATTGTTTCCTTTCTACCTCTTTTTTGCAAACATGGCTATCCATTTCACCTCGTTGCTACTGTGACCTTTTGGTGAACTACACAAATCGCTTTTTTCTTAAGAGTGTTTTGTGTAGTTCTACCGAAATGTCACATAGACAACATCTCTACATTTTAGTGCGACTACACAAAGGGAGATTAGTTTTGCTCTATCCTCCTCATCCAACTCCGAGCCTAATCTTCTCCAACTATTAGCTTAATCTTCTCCAACTAGTTAGTCTTAAGAGAGACTACAAAGGTGACCAGCTTCTATTTGTGTGTTTATTGTTTCATCAACAGTCCTCTATTATTGTAATCACACTTAATATCTTTGGAACACGGACACCCAGCTCTACTTTTGTGGAACTGCACAAAATGATCGGATTGTTGCATGCTCCCGATAGCTACTTTTCCCCCAACATGCCTTGTTGATTTAGACAGAGCTCGGGGGAAGTTGCTTCCAATGAAAGCATGGATCAATTGTAATTTAACACCTTCTCACAACTTTTTCTTCAATTGTGATGTAAATATTAGCTCTAATCTGTGATACGTCTCCAACGTATCTACTTTTCCAAACACTTTTTCCCTTGTTTTGGACTCTAACTTGCATGATTTGAATGAAACTAACCCGGACTGACACTGTTTTCAGCAGAACTTCCATGATGTTGTTTATTGTGCAGAAAACAAAAGTTCTCGAAATGGCATGAAAATCCATGGAGATAAGTTTTGGAAAATATAAAAAATATTGTCGAAAGAATCAAGGCCAGGGGGCCCACACCCTGTCCACGAGGGTGGGGGCGCGCCCTCCCCCCTGGGCTTGCCCCCCTGTCTCATGGGCCCCCTGACGCTCCACCGACCTCAACTCCAACTCCATATATTCTGTTTCACGGAGAAAAAAACCCAGGGAGAAAGTTTCATCGCGTTTTACGATACGGAGCCGCTGCCAAGCCCTAATCTCTCTCGGGAGGGCTGATCTGGAGTCCGTTCGGGGCTCCTCACTATCGTCATCATCAACAATCCTCCATCACCAATTCATGATGCTCACCGCCGGGAATGAGTAATTCCATCGTAGGCTTGCTGGACGGTGATGGGTTGGATGAGATTTACCTTGTAATCAAGTTAGTTTTGTTAGGGGTTTGATCCCTAGTATCCACTATGTTCTGAGATTGATGTTGCTATGAGTTTGCTATGCTTAATGCTTGTCACTAGGGCCCGAGTGCCATGATTTCAGATCTGAACCTATTATGTTTTCATGAATATGTGCGAGTTCTTGATCCTATCTTGCAAGTCTATAGTCACCTATTATGTGTTATGATCCGACAACCCCGAAGTGATAATAATTGGGATACTTCTCGGTGATGACCATAGTTTGAGGAGTTCATGTATTCACTATGTGCTAATGCTTTGTTCCGGTTCTCTATTAAAAGGAGGCCTTAATATCCCTTAGTTTCCACTAGGACCCCGCTGCCACGGGAGGGTAGGACAAAAGATGTCATGCAAGTTCTTTTCCATAAGCACGTATGACTATATTCGAAATACATGCCTACATTACATTGATGAATTGGAGCTAGTTCTGTGTCACCCTATGTTATAGCTATTACATGAGGAATTGCATCTGACATAATCATCCATCACTGATCCAATGCCTACGAGCTTTTCACATATTGTGTTTTGCTTATTTACTTTTCCGTTGCTACTGTTACAACTACTACAAAACTATTATCTTTACTTTTGCCACCGTTACCATTACTATCATACTAATTTCCTACTAAATACTTTGTTGCAGATACTAAGTTATCCAGGTGTGGTTGAATTGACAACTCAACTGCTAATACTTAAGAATGCTCTTTGGCTCCCCTTGTGTCGAATCAATAAATTTGGGTTGAATACTCTACCCTCGAAAGCTGTTGCGATCCCCTACACTTGTGGGTTATCAAGACTAATTTCTGGCGCCGTTGCCGGGGAGCATAGCTCTATTCTTTGAGCCAGTTGGGATTTATATCTACTGGTCACTATGAGGAACTTGAAAGATGAAAGAACTAAGATTTTGCCCTCAACTACGAGGGGAGGTAAGGAACTGCCATCTAGCTCTGCACTAGATTCTCCTTCTGTTATTAGTAAGCTTGCGACACCTAAACCTGCTACTGCTATGAATTCTGATATGTTGCATGTTATTGATGATGCCACTTCTGCTATGCATGATACTTATGATGAAACTACTTCTATGCGTGATACTACTGTGCCATTAGGTGAATTTCTTGATGAACAACTTGCTAGGGTTAGAGAGAATGAAATTATTTAAGATGCTATTCTTGATGATAGTGATGATGAAAGTTCTCCCCCTGATTATGAATTACCTGTTGTTCCTGAGGGTTATGTGATGGATGAGGAAGCTGCTAGAGATAATTTTCCTTGCTAAGATAGATATGATCTTAAGAAGTTATTAGCTAAATGGAAGCAGCAATATCTTAATGCTAGAATGAAACCTGACCCTACTTTTGCTACTTCACCTATCTGTGTTACTGATAAGGATTATGAATTCTCTGTTGATCCTGAAATAATTACTTTGGTAGAATCTGATCCTTTTTATGGCCTTGAATCTGAAACTGTTGTGGCACATCTTACCAAGTTGAATGATATAGCTACCCTGTTTACTAATGATGAGAAGTCTCGCTATTATTATATCCTTAAGATATTTCTGTTCTCATTCAAGGGTGATGCTAAGACTTGGTTTAATTCTCTTGATCCTAGTTGCGTGCATAGTCCCCAGGATATGATTTATTACTTCTCTAGTAAATATTTCCCTGCTCATAAGAAACAAGCTGTCTTGCAGGAAATATATAATTTTGTGCAAATCAAAGAAGAGAGTCTCCCACAAGCTTGGGGGAGGCTTCTCCAATTACTTAATGTTTTGCCTGATCATCCTCTTAAGAAAAATGAAATACTTGATATGTTTTTATAATGGACTAACCGATGCTTCCAAGGACTACTTGGATAGTTGTGCTAGTTGTGTTTTCAGGGAAAGAACAGTCGACCAAGCTGAATTACTATTGAATAATATGTTGACTAATGAAAATGATTGGACTCTCCTTGAGCCAATTCCTGAACCAATTGAGCCAACTCCTGAGCCTATTCCAAAACCCACTCATAAGAAGAGAGGTGTTCTATTTCTCGGTCCTGAAGATATGCAAGAGGCAAAGAAATCAATGAAAGAAAAAGGTATTAAAGCTGAAGATGTTAAGAATTTACCACCTATTGAAGAAATACATGGTCTTAATATACCGCCTGTTGAAGAAACACATTGTCTTGATAACCCGACACAGGTAGTAAAGGTAAATTCTCTCTGTAGATATGATAAAGTTGAAATTCCATCTACTAAATTTCATAGCCTATGCTTAGATGAATTTGATGACTTTATGGCTAGGCAAGAAAGTTTTAATGCTTATGTTGGTAGAGAATTAAAGAATAATTCTTTCGAGATAGGACGCTTGAGTGATTATATGGCTAGAGTTAAAGGTGAACTTAAACTCATTAGCAAATATGCTTCTATGGTTACCACTCAAGCAGAACAAGTACTTAAAGCTCAAAGTGATTTGCTCGATGAATTAAATAATAAACATGAATTTGTTGTTAGAGTGGCTACTAGAACGGGTAGAATGACTCAGGAACCTTTGTATCCTAAAGGCCACCCTAAGAGAATCGAGCAGGATTCTCAGAGAAATAATTTAGAGGCACCTAGTTCTTCCAAAAAGAAGAAAAAGAAAAACGATAGGACTTTGCATGCTTCTAGTGAACCTGTTGTAGACACACCTGAGAATCCCAATGATATTTCTATTTCTTATGCTGAAACACAATCAGGTGATGAACATGAACCTAGTGATAATGTTAATGATAATGTTCATGTTGATGCTCAACCTAGCAATAATAATGATGTAGAGATTGAACCTGCTGTTGATCTTGATAACCCACAATCAAAGAATCAACGTTATGATAAGAGAGATTTTGTTGCTAGGAAGCACGGTAAAGAAAGAGAACCATGGGTTCAGAAACCCATGCCCTTTCCTCCTAAACCATCCAAGACAAAGGATGATGAGGATTTTGAGCGCTTTGCTGAAATGATTAGACCTATCTTCTTACGTATGCGCTTAACTGATATGCTTAAGGTAAATCCCTATGCTCAGTACATGAAGGATATCATTACAAATAAAAGAAAGATACCAGAAGCTGAAATTTCCACCATGATTGCTAATTACACTTTTAAGGGTGGAATACCAAAGAAACTTGGAGATCCAGGGGTACCAACTATACCATGCTCCATTAAAAGAAATTATGTTAAAACTGCTTTATGTGATCTTGGAGCCGGTGTTAGTGTTATGCCTCTCTCTTTATATCGTAGACTTGAATTGAATAAGTTGACACCTACTGAAATATCTTTGCAAATGGCTGATAAATCAACTGCTATACCTGTCGGTATTTGTGAGGATGTGCCTGTTGTGGTTGCAAATGTCACTATCTTAACGGACTTCGTTATTCTTGATATTCCCGAGGACGATAGTATGTCGATTATCCTTGGTAGACCCTTTTTGAACACTGCAGGGGCTACTATTGATTGCAACAAAGGCAATGTCAATTTTCATGTTAATGGTAATGAGCATATGGTACACTTTCCGAGGAAACAATCTCAAGTTCATAACATTAATTGTATTGGAAAAGTTCCAACTAGCATTATTGGAGGTTTTGAATTTCCTCTCCCCACTGTCAAGAAAAAGTATAATATTCTTATTGTTGGGGATGTTCATATCCCCGTTGAGGTAACTTAGTGTTATTCAAAATTTCTCCGATTTCGTGTTATTCTGAATGAGTTTGTTAACAAGACTTGATCAACCTTGTTAGTGGATTCATTTTGATGACCATGAGATGGATGAAACTAGAAGGCACAACCTTCTGTACCCTCTTTTTACTTTCTGTTAGTTAGAATAAATAAAGCAAAGATAGTATTATCTGTTTGTTTTCTGATTTATCCGTGCAATAAAAAATATCCCAAAAATAGAAGTGCTCTAAATGCCCTGCAAATTTAGCATGATTTTTTATTGAATATTTGAGGATTTTAGGCACTGAAAACACTGCAGGAGGGGCAAGCACCAGGCCACGAGGGTGGAGGGCGCGCCCACACCCCCTAGGCGCGCCCCCTGTCTCGTGGGCCCATGGTGGCCCCCCTCCACTCATTCCTGCACCCACACACTCCATCTTCTTCCCAAAAAAAATCCCCATCCAGCTCAAGCACGAGTTCTAGCTCATTTTGCTGTGATTTTCGATCTCCTTGCTCAAAGCTCCATTCATAAAACTGCTTTGGGAGATTGTTGCTTGGTATGTGACTCCTCCATTGGTCCAATTAGTTTTTGTTCTAGTGCTTTATTCATTGCAAAAATTTTCTGCATAGGTGACCCTGTTCCTGAGCTTGCATGTCAAATTTATGAGGTCCCAAGTAATTCTGATGCATGATATAGGCTCTAGGCACTTGTAGGAGTAGTTGCTACCAATCTTATTTAGTTCATTCACTTTTATTTTGAAGTTACTAAAATTTCAGAAATGGCAGCATATCGAAATACCATATTAAAATATCAGCTCGGTTTGAAGGACTTGAGTTCCATCATGTCACTCGAGACAATAATCAGGAAGCCGACATCCTCGCTTGTATGGGCACTAAGCACGACTCTGAGCCACCTAACACTTTCGTGGAAAGGCTCTTTAAGCCATCCGTAGTATGGCAGGATGAGAGCAGAGAAGATAGTACGGACCTAATCACACACCCAACTGCCGAACACAGTACCAACACCATCGGGGGTCCGGATATAGAGATAACACTCCCTGGACTGAACCATTCCTGGCCTACCTTAATAGGCAGGAGCTTCCCGACGATCGAAATGAAGCTCGGTGCATAGTTTGGCGCTCTAAAGCCTTCAAAGTGCATGAGGGTGAACTGTACAAAAAGAGCACTACCGGAGTCCTCCCAAGGTGTATCTCCTAAGAGGAGGGAAGGCAACTCTTGGTAGAAATACATGCTGGCCTGGGTGGTCATTATGCCGTAGCTCGAGACCTCGTAAGTAAGGTGTTTCAGATAAGATTTTTCTGGCCCATAGCTCGAGCAGACGCTCAAGCCCTGGTTCAACTTTGCATGGGCTGTTAGCTTTTTGCTAATCAAAGTCACATGCCTCCCACCACATTAAGAACAATCCCCATTACTTGTCCCTTCGCAGTCTGGGGGCTTCATATGGTTGGCCTCCTTAAAGGGGGAAGCCACAAAATGAAATACTTGCTAGTAATGGTAGATAAATTCACTAAATGGATAGAAGCCAAACTGGTAAAAACAGCTGAGGCAGGGCCAGTGATCGACTTTTTATTCAGCGTAGTCCATCGTTATGGTGTCCCGCACAGTATTATCACTGATAATGGCTCCAAGTTTACAGCTGATGAGGTGAAAACTTGGTGTGCTAAGTTGGGCATTAACTCGACTATGCATCCGTTACCACCCTCGAACAAACATCCAAGTCGAAAGGGCCAAAGGTCTAATCATGAGTGGCATTAAGCCCAGACTAGTGCGCTCTTTACGAGAATCAGACAAGCACTGGGTTGAGGAACTCGATTCCATACTTTGGGACTCCGGACCAAACCTAATCGAATGACCCGATACACACCCTTCTTTACGGTGTATGGCACAGAGGCCGTATTGCCCTGCGACATTATTCATGACTCACCTAGAGTGCGTATGTATGAAGAGAGAGAAGCTGAATTAGATCAGCAGGATGACCTAGACGGACTCGAGGATGAGCGCTATGTTGCTAAGGCTCGTTCTGCATTCTATCAACAAGAGGCCAAGCATTACCAAAGTAGAGAAGTGCGGGATAAGACATACAATGTCAGAGAACTTGTATTACGCCTCCCGGAAAAGAAAAAGGACAAGCTCAAACCCAAATGAGAGGGCCCCTTCTTCATAGATGAAGTCCTTACTGGAGGAGCCTATCACCTTCGCAGTGCAGCAGATAATCACCTTGAGCCGAACCCATGGAACGCTGTCCGGCTCCGAAGATTCTACGCATAAGTTCGGCCTCCTTAGGTTTCACTTAAACTAGGTTTTTTCCTTTTTCTCTCCCTTTTTGATTTTTTCCTTTTCCTTCGCAATGTATGTTCGGATCAATTGCATTATTCATGGTACACATCTTTAAATGTATACACCCCACTATACATGGGGGCTTCTTTAATGAAGCACATTATTAAAAGCTTATAAGCTTCCTTTGTCCATGACGGTTGTTGCTTTTGCTATTTTATGCACCTCTATAACTTAAGTTTTTGCCAAGCTGGGTTGCCTTGCTCCTATGTTTATACCCTACGTTCCCGATTGTTTGCCTAGGGTGTAAAGGGAGTACCTCTACGATTGTTACAACCGGGTTATCCGGATCTGTACATCAGACGGGTGAAGCTGAAAGCTAGCGTTCTTAAGGGAATAAGTGGTCGGCAAATAAATGACGAACTATTTTTTGGAACAATTACAAAAATGGCTGTCTATAATTCAGATATGAGCCTAGGCCTGCATCATTCAGCATGACAAACCCAAGGAAAGGAACCCCTAACGGAACTATTTTTCTTGGAAGATGTTTCTTATGTATAATAGTGATATAACATATCTCCCCGAACATATTTTGTCTGTTTGAGCAAAGTGACCAGATTGCCTGGTTTCTGGAGATACTAAACATTTCTTAATTAAACATAGTATAAGGAAACACTCCAAATTCTTGGTTCGGAGGTAGAAGCCAAAGGTCTGCGATGAAAAAAATTTCTTTTACTAAGTTCGGCAGGAGACAATTTCAGCCATAAAGTACATTGATACATAGAACCGAACGTCTACTCTCTTTCGATGCCATCTAAAAGGCTATCTAGCTTACAATCTTGCTGCGAATATTTGCTGCTATCATTACTTGGTCATATACCAAATTTACAGGAATTTATTTCCTATCTAGTCCCTAAGGTCCAACTCGGGCCATATGATTCATATCGAGTCCGGTGTAGCGTGTCTTCACCATGGCACATGCCTCTCGCGCACCTTCCCGACACACAGACGTCTTCCACAGCTTGAAGCGATGCCGAGCACCCTTTAATAGATCTGCCAACCCCTCCATACTTTCTGGCGAGGCATCAGATGGCCATAAGTCTTTGGCCATGTTCTTCATGGCTTTTCGCGCATGCTCGTGCAGCTTTGGCAGTTCTTTTAGAACGTCGCTTTGAAGCCCGGACATTTCCTCTCCTAGGTGGCTGGTTAACAGACCTATAAGGACCGAATTATAATATTCCGTATAATATAAGTATATCACTACTTCGAATGGTTGTAGAGTCATACCGAATATGCTGCTCTTCAGCTTTTGGTTCTCCTGTTCCGCATCCAAGAGTTGAGCCTTCAAGCTCTTTATCTCTTCAGTCTGCTTTTTAAGTTCCTCTACAAGATTTTTTATCTTTTTCCCCCGTCATTGGGGTACTCTTCATTTCTTCAAGCTCTGTGACGGCGGCATTTAGCTGTGTACGACTTGTCTCGACCTCCTAGGACAATGCGTTGTTCTTCTCCTTGACAACCTGTGGTAATAAATGATCCTCAAATCGGTTAATTCTTACCGCTTTAAGTCTCGGGGGCTACTGGTATCTATATATTAGATTTGCATAAATTTTCACCTGGATATCCTTTGAGAATAGGCGAGTAACTCCCGTAAACCCATCCCGGGCAGCTCGGATGTACGTGACCACGGTGCTAAGAGCGGCAAACTCTTGCTCTGAAAAGGCCGGGGCACGCAGGGTCTCTTTTAAGAGACGGTGATTCATCGCACTCTCCACCTCGGAGTTAGTGATGGACACTTCATCCGGATCTTCATGAGGTGGATGAGGTGGCGCCGCCCCTTTATGCACCCTCTTCCTAGTTGACGAATTCAGCATGGCATAGGATGCAACTCGGCTTGCTGGGATCTTTGGCACGGTTCGCCGTATACCTCTCCTGAGATGACAGAGGGAGGATGAAAATGGCAATTTGGCTTTACGCCCAAGTATGAAATAAGAAATATACCTTTTTGGTGATGGAGCAGGCTCAGTGGCGCTCCCAGCTTCCTATCGCTTCGCACAACCACCCCTTGCGAGTGCCATCCTTCTTGTTGCTCGACCTTGGGTACGACTCCTGAGCACCGATCCTGCGAAACACGGCCTAGTGCGGAGGGTAAGTTATGAGCAGAAATGTCACTCTCTTTAAAAGATTTCCAAACACTTACCTTAACGAAGGGGTAAAAATCGGGGTAATCGGCCATAATAGCTACTTCTGAGCCATCAAGGCTCACCTGGTAATAAACTCTGTATTCAAATTCCATGTATATATCCGGATCCTCATGGAATCCGGAGTCTTCACTACGTGCATGGTCCTCTGGCTGAGGGGGGGGCAATAGATGTTTTCGACTACCTTCCTCCACGCCTGTTTCAAAAGGCAGTCAGAATATCCAGTCAACACACCCCAATGATGAAGAAAGAAAGTGTTGATACACAACGGACACTTACCCAATCGATGGGCTTGAACATGAAGAAGCCACCCCGACAATTTAAACAGGCGAAGTCTTCTTCTTCTCCCTTATAAAGGTCCACCAGCATGGTAGCCAATGCGGCTTGGTTATATGGACCCTTTTGCGTATAGCGAGACGCGTCGTTCTCCGTGTTGTAGTTCCATAAAGGACCCACAATGGATTGAAGAGGCCAAATACATTGCTTTATCGCAATAGCCATGACTTAAACGATGGAGTGTCCGGAGTGGGTCAGCTGTAACACCCAATATGCGACTATACTCCACACATGTCGAGGAACGACTTGGGGCATAAGCGCATATTGGTATGGTCGCAAGAGTGGTTGTATCTTTGCGCATCTCATGTACTGAATAGATAGAGTACGAGATATGGCTTACAATCGCCATAATGTCACACAATTATCATCAAGTAATACAATCATTCAAGATGAACATAGAGTCCGGCTAAGGACAAAAACAAACGAATAAAAGACAACCACCCAAGCTAAGTCCTGATCGACCCAACTGGGCACCACTAATGATCTTCGGGAAAGGAAACATAGTAACGGCCACGGTCTTCGTCGAACTCCCACCTGAGCTCAGTGGCATCACCTGCATCAGTCTCATCGGTACCTGCAACTGTGTTTGTAGTATTTTGTGAGCCACGGGGACTTAGCAATCATATCACCCACGATATCAAGACTAATAAAGCTTAACTGGGTAAGGTATGGTCATTAGGTGGAGTTGCAGCAAGCTCTAAGCATATGTATGGTGGCTAACTTACGGATACCAGATTAAGATGAGAAGCTACGCAACGGTCGCAAACTAGTAATGATCAAGAAGTGATACTAAACTACTTACATTCAAACATAACCCCACCATGTTCTCTTCCCGGGCCACATCAAAAAGAGACCATCATGGTTATGCACGCGGTTGGTGTATTTTAAAGAGTTTAGTGTCAAGTTTGCTACAACCGGATATTAAAAACTCCCATCTGCCATATAACCACGACATGACTCTCGATAGTTTAAACCCTGCAGGGGTGTCCCAACTTAGCCCATGACAAGCTCATGATCCGCGGAGACAATCCTCCATCGTGGGACAACCCGAGTATTCTTGGAATCCCGGTGCACAAGCTCTTCGAAGAAAGGAAAACTATCCAAAGGAGATCTCCCGATGAGTCAGATCCGTGTCTAGAGCCGCGCGCTCTCTATCTACGGACTCACCCGTCTATGCAAAGTGTACGATAGCCAAAAGACCTCGAGTTGCCCCGAGGCGGCACCGCCGACTGCTAGGTAGGTGGAGCAACACTCATGTCGATTACTGGCCCGGGGGGTTAATTAAGAGGCGTCGGGTTAATTACTCCCTATGCAAATTTTAGTTAATCTTAGGCAAATGGTAAAACCAATGTTGGATCTCCTCGGGAAAGCTTTACTTTAGGCGAAGAGACAAGGGGGGCCCATAAACCCCGACCGTGTTAGGAACGCAAAATCAAGAAACATAACACCGGTATGACGGAAACTAAGGCGGTAAGAGTGGAACAAAACACCGAGCAAAAGGCCAAGCCTTCCACCCTTTACCAAGTATATAGGTGCATTAATTAAATAAGAGATATTGTGATATCCCAACATATCCATGTTCCAACATGGAACAACCTGCACTGCACCTGCAACTAGCAATGCTATAAGAGGGGCTGAGGAAAAGCGCTAACATAGCCAAACAATGGTTTGCTAGGAAGGCTTATTAGAGGCTTTCATGGCAACATAGGAAGCAATATAACAAGTGGTAGGTGAGGGAGTCCTGGATTATGGGGTATCCGGACAGTCGGACTATATACTTTGGCCGGACTGATGGACCGTGAAGTTACAAGACTCAATACTTCGTCCCGTGTTCGGATGGGACTCACCTTTGCGTGGAAGACAGACTTGGTGATCCGGATATTAGATTTCCTTCTTTGTAACCGACTCTATGTAAACCCTAGCCCCCTCCAGTGTCTATATAAACCGGAGGGTTTGGTCCGTATAGGGACGATCATAATCATCATAGGCTAGCTTCTAGGGTTTAGCCTCTACGATCTCATGGTAGATCAACTCTTGTAATACTCATATCATCAAGATCAATCAAGCAGGAAGTGGGGTTTTACCTCCATTGAGAGGGCCCGAACCTGGGTAAAACATCGTGTCCCTTGCCTCCTGTTACCATTAGCCTTAGGCGCACAGATCGGGACCCCCTACCCGAGATCCGCCGGTTTTGACACCGACCTTGGTGCTTTCATTGAGAGTTCCTCTGTGTCGTTGCTGCAAGGCTCGATGGCTCCTTTAATCATCAACAACGACGCAGTCCAAGGTGAGGCCTTTCTCCCCGGACAAATCTTCGTGTTCGGCGGCTTTGCACTGTGAACCAATTCGCTCGGCCATCTAGAGTAGATCGACAGCTACGCCCCTGGCTATCAGGTCAGGTTCAGAAACTTGAATTACACGGCCGATATCCGCGGAGACTTAATTTTCGACGGATTCGGGCCTACGCCAGGAGTGCCGAACAGTCACGATGAGCACAGCTTAGACCTGCTGTCGGACAATACTCGGGATATCGCACCTGCAGGATCCCCGGACATAAATCCGAGGCAGCTTGCTTCGTTTGAGGATAGGTGGATGGACCCTGCCCCGGAGGCCGTACACTCATCGGCGGGAGAGCCGAACACAGACTTCATCCCCAAGGAAGCCTGTGTCTCCGGACCCCTGGACTCGTGTCCGGTTGTAGGTCCCAGACCACGCGCCCCTGAGCCCACCGATTCTGGCTGGGTTCCGGTAATGGAATTCGCCACTGCAGATATCTTCTAGCACTTGCCCTTCGGCGACATGCTGAACTCATTAAAATCCCTCTCTTTGTTAGGAGACTCTTGGCCTAACTATGTCCGACTCGGGGGGGAAGAAGGCGGCGAAGAAATTCGTTGCCCACCCACCACCCACTTCATAGCCACCGTCGACGACGTAACAGACATGCTTGACTTTGACTCTGATGACACCGATGGTATGGACGTCGGTGCAGGAGACGATTGAGAACCACCACCCACGGGGCACTGGAGTGCCACCTCATCATATGATATATACATGGTGGATATGCCTAAGGAGGACGATGGCGACAAAACGGAGGATAAAACACCTGGACAAAAGCAAAAACGACTGTGCAGACGCCGCTCCAAGTCCAACCATAGTAAAAATAGCGATAAAAGCGCTAGAAAGATCGACACCCCAGTCAACTCCGAAGGCAACAACGACCATATGGACCCAGCGATGGAGCAGGATGAGACAGGTCATGCCAAACACAGCTCGGAGCAGACGCCCGATCACAGTGATCCCGAAGGCCGAACTCATCAAACTACCCCAGGACAAGAGCACAGTCCGGACGACAACGCATTCATCATCCCGGAAACACGTTTGGAACGAGATAACCTCCACAGAAAGCTTATGGCCGCTGCGAGAAGTCTAAAAAAGCAGAAGCAAAGGCTTAAGGCCGCACAGGAAACACTCAATCGCAGATGGAATAAAGTGCTAGACACTAAAGAGAAGTACGGCGACAATCGCCACACAAAGAGCTATCCAAAGCGCAAGTTGCTGCCAGAATTCGACGACGAGGCCGTTCCACCGAAGAACAATATGGCCAGTAGGCCAGACCAACCACTTCATAACCGTAGTAAAATAGCTACTGACGCTGCACACGATTTACGTGAGCTCCTGGATAAAAAGGTCAGCGCGACGAGGTCCATTTACGGATCTAGAGGACACCCCCCGACGCAGGACTATGGTCACCAAAACGATCAAACTGATCGAGTACCAGTTCAGAATCAGCACCAAACACAACAATAGCCGACGGCATGCCACAACACGTCCAGATATAGAGGGGCTACTCACCCTCTGTGCTTCCCGAAGAGGTACTGGACCACGAATTTCCACAGGGTTTTCAACCTGTGAACATAGAGGCATATGACGGAACGACAGACCCCGGGGTCTGGATTGAGGATTTTATCCTTCACATACACATGGCTCGTGGGGACGACCTCCACGCCATCAAATACCTTCCCCTCAAGTTGAAGGGACCAGCTCGCACTGGTTGAAAAGCCTCCCCGAAAATTCAATCGGAAGTTGGGAGGAACTCGAGGATGCTTTCAAGGCCAATTTTCAAGGGACCTATGTCCGACCTCCCGACGCGGATGATTTAAGTCACATAATTCAACAGCCCGGAGAGTCCGCCCACAAGCTTTGGAACAGATTCCTCACTAAGAAGAATCAAATTGTCGATTGCCCGGATGCCGAAGCCCTAGCGGCCTTCAAGCACAGTATCGGAGACGAGTGGCTCGCCAGACACCTCGGCCAAGAAAAGCCGAGGACAATGGCAGCCTTAACAAGCCTTATGAGCCGCTTTTGGGCGGGTGAAGACAGCTGGTTGGCCCGTAGAGGCACCAGCGACCCAAGTACATCCGAAATCAGGGATGGCAACGGGAAGCCAGAGCGCAATCAAAACAAACATTGAAACAAGGAAGAAAGTCCGGACAACATAACGGTCAACGCCGGATTCAGGGGATCTCGACCCGGTCAACAAAAGAAGCCATCTAAAGGCAGCAAAGAGGGATCATCCGGCCTGAACAAAGTCCTGGACAGACTGTGCCAAATTCATGGCACCCCCGAAAAACCTACGAACCACACTCATAGAGAATGGTAGGTCTTTAAGCAGGCCGGAAAATTAAATGCCTAACACAAGGGAAGGGAAACACCAAGTGAAGACGAGGATGAGCCTCGCCAGCCGAACACTGGGGGATAGAAAAAATTCCCACCAGAGGTAAAAACAGTAAACATGATCCACGCGACTCACATACCCACGAGAAGGCGCGAACGCGCGCTCAGAGACGCGTACGCTATAGAGCCCGTCGCCCCCAAACTTAACCACTGGTCGGCCTGCCCGATCACCTTCGATCACAGGGACTACCCGACTAGTACGCAGCACGGAGGATCAGCTGCCTTGGTGCTCAACCCAATAATCGACGAATACCATCTCACTCGCGTCCTCATGGACGGCGGCAGTAGTCTTAATCTAATATACCAAGACACTGTCCGCAGGATGGGGATAGACCCATCCAGAATCAGCCAAAGTAACACCTCCTTTGAAGGGGTAATACGAGGCGTCGAAGCCCGCTGTAGGGGCTCCCTCTTACTAGAGGTGACATTCGGTTCCCCAGGCAACTTCAGAAGCGAAGAACTAATCTTCACCATCGCCCCCTCCGAAGTGGTTATCATGCATTGCTCGGGAGAACGGCCTTCGGCCGCTTCAACGCAGTACTGCACTACGCCTACCTTAAACTCAAGATGCCCGGTCCACGTGGCGTCATCACCGTCAATGGAAATACAGAGCGTTCCTTACGCGTAGAAGAGTATGAGATGGCTCCAGCAGCCGGACTCTAAGCGGCCTCTAATACCAAAAAGCATGATTGGTCGTTAAGACGACGAACACGGTTAGACGAGTCCGGCAGCCTAGATAAACCTGATCTGGGCGCCACACATGTAATCCCATAGAGGACACCAGGGGCTATAGATATTTAATAAGTCCTAACTCTTGGCTTGACCTTATTAACAGGGCAATGTCTTACACTTTTACTATCCATTGGTGATAGCCAACTCTTCGCACGCTTACGTCATACTCTTCTACATGAGTTTTCCTTTTTACAGACACCATTCGTGTGACACCCTCCCAGGACACGGCACAACGGAGACAAAGGCACAGACGTGCAGCAGGGCCCCGCTCAAAGTTTCTCTTTAGATTAAGCCCCTGTGTAAACCTTCTTTATTGTGTCTTGTTGCTTACACATCCCATGGGTACTACACCCACAGATGATACTGCCGTTATTGGCATTTCGCCACGACAGACTAATGCATGTACCTGGAAATACAGGGTTCATAATAAAAAGCATTACTCATCCCAGTATATGTTATAAATTCCGAATACCTTCGAGAGTGTTCGGCGTCGCGAGTTTGGCCTTATATGCATCAGCTCCGAATCATGTCTTTGGTCAAATGTTGGGTTTGCCGGCTCCTGGGTTTGCCGCCTTACGTTCCGTTCTTATCGGCTAAGGCGGCCAAAGGAGAACTACTGCGATTGTGCCCTGGTTATTCCGGATGAGCACCTCAGTAGGGAAAGCCGAAAAGTGTCTGTCATGATATAGCGAGAGACTATTCAACCACTCGAAGACTTAGCGGAATCTTTAGGATTCCTCCGCATTAACGAAGGACCGTTTCCCGGTCATGTACACACGCGCCCGTATTCGGATGCACGCAAAAGTACCAGGGGCTACATAGTAGCCCCACCATCAAACTCCTATGGCTAAGTGAAAGTCTTAAAGCTATATAGTCCAGTTGCCTAGTTCGACGTGCGATCACCTCCTTAATGCACCAAGACGTTGGATCAAGTGTGATTACGCATATTTTTGCGAACACCCCCGCATTATATTCATGGGGGCTGAAGCCAACGACTGCTAACTTTCAAAATTGCATATATACATAAAACGGCCGCACAGGAGGCACAATAACACTTTCGGGCGAAAAGTATAAACATAGCCTCCATAATTAAAATAACATTGTTTTTACAATGAAACGATTTGTCACTCGAACATGACATTCTTTGAGCACTCAGCCTCTATTAAGCGAGCACTTTCTGCTACCTGCTCCAAGTAGTGCTCGGCCGGATCCTGGCCTCCCGCCGGATTCTAGGTCACAATGATGGTGGCCTCCACATTTGTCCAATATGCTTTAACATGGGCAAGAGCCATCCGTGCACTCTCTATGCACGCTGACCTCTTCATGGCATCGATCCATGATACGGCACCAAGGAATTATTGCACTAAACCAAAATAACTGTCCGTCTTAGGCCCCTTCGGCCATGAATGGTCTATTACAGACCGCATTGCAAGACCGGACAGCCTATGGAGCTCGGCCACAACAGCCATCCTCTCACTCAACGGCAATGGGCGCGTTGGAGCACTGAATTGTGACCAGAAAAGCTTTTCCACTTCATTATCTTTTTGATTCTCGAAAAACTTGGCCACATAAGCCGTACTCTTCGCCAAATCCACATACGCGTCTGCAGGGCTCCAGCGTCGATCCAGAGGAGCATACTTTGGATCTAAAAACTTCATCCGCAACAAATAGGGGTTTACATCCGCGATTTCTCCAGCCTGTCGAAGCTCCTCCCACGCATCCCTAATTTCGGACCGCGTCTCCTTGGCCGCATCAAGTGCCTTCTTCATGTCAGCCGAATTAGCCTTATTCTCTTTCTCAAGGATCTCATACCGGTCGGCGGCATTTTTCAGCTCCACAGCCATCTCGGCTATTTTGTCTTCGCCTCGGCAATGAGCAGCTTGTTCGGCTCTCAACTCTTCGGCCGCCTTTAGGGCAGCCACATTGCTAGCCCGGGCTTGTTCCTTGGCCAGGGCAAGTTCCGCCCTCAGGCCTTCCATAGCAGCAGCTCCGTCTGCAGTCCAAGCATATCACATTAACATTATGCTCCTCTCAATTTTTCCTATAACAAATAAAGAAAGCAGAGCACATACCTTATGCCTCGTTAAGCCGCTCGTTCACAAGTGTGATATCGGCATCAATAACTCCAATCTGTCGCCTCAGTTCGATGACTTCAACGGACCGGTCGGCTGCCGGACCTTTAGCCACCTGTGCATAAACACAGTGTGATCATTACTCAATGATGTGATCCTCCATTTGCCGCCTTGGGCTGCAACCAGAGTCTCAGGGGCTACTATCCATATGGAGCACACCTAGCGCCTGCGCCACAATCAAGAATTACGTATTTCGTTACATACCTCAAAGCCTCTGACCAGGCTTGTAAAAGCTTCATTCAACTCGCTTGTGGCGGATGAAATCTTGTCAAGCACCATGCTCATTAATGAACAGTGATCCTCTAAGAGAGCAACTCGCTCCAGAAGGCCCGTCAGCGTATCCGGCCGGTCGGCGAACTGTGCCGGACCTTTCTTATCACCCCCCGTGGGAGCCGAACGCTCCGGGCTCAGGGCGGCCGAAGTACTAGCTTCTGGCCTCGGCAAATCTGGACTCCTCCGTGACGACACCTCATGGTCGCCCGCCCCATGAGGCGGAGAGGTTGGTGGGGTTTCACTCTCCATCATCTCTGGAAGGAGATCCCCCGAAGACGAACTCATTCAGGAAGAGCTGCTAGCCGGACTACAAATAATGGATCTTGGTTACTGTTCTCGCAGGAGCAAGCTCTAGCTTTGTATTTACGATTAACTTACAGCTTGGCTGAGGGCTAGCCCGTTTGCGGGCATGGCGCGGCGAAGACGCCTTTCGGGGCAGGGCCCCCTGCTGAAGTTTTCTTCCCTTGTCTGGGCACCCCCGTCTCCAAGTCTTCGGAGGAGACCTTAGATTCCCCTCCCCGACTATCCTCCTTTGGGGAGGTAGGATTCCCCCGGTTTGGATGTGCAATGTGTGAAGTTCTGCTTCTCTATTCTTCCCTTTGTCTTTCCCCGAGGGCACTTTACTTAGCACACGACCAAGCATCTTGGCTATGGCGGGGCTAGACGAGCCTTCAGGAAGTGGCGCGGGACACCTGATTCTCTCCGCCTTGCTGAGCCATTCCTAGCCACGGAGGATTTTCAGAATAATGTTATGATAAATATAAACAAAGTGTTCGGTTTCTGGGTTACTTACTTGGGTATCTGGGCGGTTGCAGCTCAGGCCCGCATCCTCGATGGTGTCCGGACACTTTACTTGTGGTCCGAAGAATATCTTACACATCCCTTCGAGCGTCATGCCGAAGAAGTGCAGAATAGTCCGCGGACCTTCCAGATTGAACTCCCACATCCGGAGAGGCCAGCGTTTGCACGGCAACATCCGTCGGACTAGCATTACCTGAATTATGCTGACAAGGCTAATGTCCCTTGCAAGAAGCTCCCGAATGCGGCTCTGCAGTGTTGGTACATCATTAGCAGGCCCCCAATCCCGTCCTACATTGGCCCATGATGCCAGTTGAGGTGGAGGGCCCGAACGGATGTCGGGGGCAGCCACCCACTTTGTGCCTCTGGGAGCCGTGATGTAAAACCACCTCCACTGCCATAGATCGGACACCTCTGGGAAGGAGCCCTCTGGCCATGGGGCGTCGGCGTTCCTGCTTATTACAACACCTCCGCACTCCGTGTGTCGCCTCTCAATCATCTTCAGTTTCACATTGAAGGTCTTGAGCCATAAGCCTAAGTGTGGGGTGATGTGGAGAAAAGCTTCGCACACAACAATGAACGATGAGATGTGAAGGATGGCATCCGGAGCTAGATCATGAAAATCTAGCCGGTAATAGAACATGAGCCCCCTCACAAAGGGATCAAGGGTGAAGCCTAAGCCGCGGAGGAAGTGAGAAACAAATACGACGCTCTCGTTGGGCTCGGGAGTAGGAATGACCTGCCCTAGAGCAGGAAGCCTGTGCTTGATGTCGGCGGTCAGATATCTGACCTCCCTAAGCTTCACGATGTCCTCCTCTGTGACCGAGGAGGCCATCCACCGACCTTGAAGGTTGGATCCGGACATGATTGAAGATCTGAAGTGCTTGAGCTTGGGCTTCGGGTGTTAGAACTCGAGATGCGAAAAGGTGCAAGCGTGGTAGAAAAGAGGGATAGGCCTCAGCCCCTCTATAAAGGGGGTGAATGTCAAGCGTCCTCAGCGTAACCGCTCGGGACTTACCTAAAAACACGGAGTCATACCAATAGGCGCCGTGGGGTTGCACGCGCTCGTATTGATGGAGGATCCCGTGATAAGTGGAACATGATCTTTGCTTTGCCAAGGCGTGCCAATAAAACCGCCTCGCAACGTGTGTCGAGGCAGGCCAAGAAAACCGGTTCGTATTGGACAGGCCATGATGCAAGGGCTCCCCGCAAGAAAAATTATTAGCAAATCAGATTTGAGGGGTGTTGTGCCCTCTACGATGGTGTGCGGAAGTTATCTCACAGAGCCGGACACAATCCCTAAATCTACTTTGGATTATTCGCAGATGGAACCCACCTTGCAATGCCGAAGACAATCTACGCGCTGGACTCATCGGCATTGAAGCCTGGTTCAGGGGCTACTGAGGGAGTCCTAGATTATGGGGTATCTGGACAGCCGGACTATATACTTTGGCCGGACTGATGGACCGTGAAGATACAAGACTCAAGACTTCGTCCCGTGTCCGGATGGGACTCTCCTTTGCGTGGAAGACAAGCTTGGTGATCCGGACATTAGATTTCCTTCCTTGTAACCGACTCTGTGTCAACCCTAGCCCCCTCCAGTGTCTATATAAACCGGAGGGTTTGGTCCGTTTAGGGACGATCATAATCACCATAGGCTAGCTTCTAGGGTTTAGCCTCTATGACTTTTTGGTAGATCAACTCTTGTAATACTCATATCATCAAGATCAATCAAGCAGGAAGTAGGGTTTTACCTCCATCGAGAGGGCCCAAACCTGGGTAAAACATCATGTCCCTTGCCTCCTGTTACCATTAGTCTTAGGCGCATAGATCGTGACCCCATACCTGAGATCCACCGGTTTTTACACCGACAATAGGTATCATGACATAGCGATAGAACGGACAACTAGCAAGTAAAGATATAAGTGATAATGGGGGTGATGATCATCTTGCCTGGAATGTTTTCAGAGGTATCGAATCCTTGCTCCTCGTGAATGTACTCAACAGGATCCTCGTTCACGAACTCGTCTCCTGGCTCTACCCAAAACAAGAACACAACCATGGAACACCAATCAGTCATGGTGCAATGCGTAAGCAACATGATGCAAGACATGATATGGAATCTAAGATACAGGTGCTTCGGAAGGGGTGCAAACGAGCCGAAAGGAGAAACAATGAACATGGCACAATCTTGGTAACCCAAGCATGCCACTGGATAGATTGATAGATTTTGGTTGAAATCGATATAAAGATCACCGGAAACGGATGCACAGTTTGAAAATGACAAGCCAAACAAGATGCAATGCAAATTTGTCATTAACAGCAACATGACAAATTGTGTGCATTGTTGAAATATTCTAGAGCACCCAACCATGAAAACAAAAGACGTGGATTTGAAGTACATGTGAATCTCTACAAATCATGAACACTGAGCTACTGCTTGAACTCACTAGAACATGTTTAAAAGAGCATGGAAAAAATGCAAATGATACCAGTTTTACAGACAGCAGAATTTCACTGAACATGGCAGAAACAACATCAGGTTGGAAAGTTTAGAGCTAGCAAACAACATGTTACAGGAACATATTATGGCAAACAAGAGCATGTCATGCTAATAATATATGCACTTAACAAAAATCACTTAGTGAACATCCTCCAAAGATCTACATAAATTATGATAGCATCAACGCAAACATGACAAGTGATATGAACTAACCCAGACTTGGTAGAATTTCATGGCATGGCAGGAGCAGATTCATGATAGCATGTTTACAAGCTTGATTAACGCACTACAGAGAATATCATGGAATGCAATCAATTCTAGTAGCAAGTGGGCATGATGAAGATCATGTTCATGTGCAAAACTACCTCATAGCATATTTGAATTTAATCACATGAAAAAGACAAAACAACAACATGATGTAAAATGGCATGTTCATGGACTTAATCAAATGCAAAAACTAAAGCCACCGCTGGATTCACTGGATTTTTCTAGCCCAAAAACATATATAATATGTTGGGGTCTCTATAGAAAAATGCCCACAATTACACAAATATGCAATCTGTCTAAAATGGCTGTTACAGAAATGGCATTTTCCATATTTGGAAACGTCCAGGAATGGACTTGCCCGAAATGGAAATGGCATCTGTCCAGAAATGAAAATTCATTGGGTATAAAAAGAAAAAGGAAAACAAGGTTTTTTTGGGGGATGACAAGCGGGCCTAGGTGTGTGTGTGACTGACCAATGGGGTCTACCTGTCAGCATCACGAAAGAAAATAAAAGCCAAAAGATCGCGCGTGCCTGGGATTCAAACCCGAGACCTCCTGCATCAGACCGCGCGAGAGCAACCAGTGGGCTACAAGCCCGGCTTGTTATCAAGAAGGGGCGCATCTCCCTTTGAACAGAGAGAGTCCCGGTCCTAGAAAACACCATGAACGCGCATCAGAGTACCGGCGTCGACGACAAGCAAAGGCGGCGAGTTCTACAGCTGCAGAGCACCGGCGGGTATGCGGGATGGGGGTAAGGATGCGCGCGTGCAAGCGGAGCAGCAAGGGAACGTGCGCGTGCGGGCCGTCCCGAGGACGAGCTCATGCTCGCCTCGATGGCTATGGCATGGGGCTAGGCAAGGCCTGGTTCTCGCGCGGGGATGCTACGCTGCGGGACCGCAGGAGTGGGCGACGCCAGCGTAGCGAGGAGAATGCGTCTAGGCTAGAACCGGAGCACGGGGTCGCGCTGGTGCGCTACAGCAAATATACACACAACATAATCTTCAGGCTTCACCGGAGAACAGCGAGCGCGTTAAAGACACAGATCGGGCGAGTCCTGCAGGTGCCTACACGCCATGGAATGGATGGGAGAGGGAGGTGCATTACCCAGTTCACCCTAGGGCATGACGAGGCCGACAGAGACGTGCTGGAGGCAACAGGAGGGATCTCTTAACTTGGCGAAGCTACTGTCCATGGCGTGTGTGTGCTGGGTGCGTCAGGTTCGAGCCAGGGATCGACCGTGGCGTGTGTGTGCGTGAACGTGCTGGGTGCGTCAGGTTGCACAGCGGGACGAGCTGGGCGCGGCTGGTTCGAGCCAGGGATCGACCGTGGCGTGTGTGTGCGTGAACGTGGTGCACGGGGGTGTCCGTGCACGCACGGGTGCGTTGGGCCTGCGTTGGCGAGATGTGCGCGAGTACTTGCGGGGCGATCAGGTCAAGCTCGTTGTGGACGGGGCGCGTACCGTGCACGTCATGGGCACGAGCGGATCGCAGGGCAGCGTAGGAGTAGGGGGCGTGGGTTCGTGCCCGGCTTGGGCTCCTGTATAAAGCTCATGTTGGTCGCCATTGTAACGTGGGCTGAGTTGTGTGGAGGAAAACAGAAAACTGAGGTGTTTGTACTCCGGCAAATCTTGTGTCCACCTTGTCTCGCTAAACCGACATGTCTCCGGTGATCACCGGCGTCGGGGGGTTCCATTTCTGCACCAACATTTGGTATTAGAGCGACAGGTGAGGGAGCTCGCCGGCGGTGATGGTGCTGGGTCCACACGGCGGCGGCACGGGCGGGTCGGTGTCCATGGGGATGCCGATGCTCTCGCCGGACGGCTACACCGTGTGGGCGATCAAGGCGCAGGCCATTCTTGATGCCCATGCACTGTGGGAAGCGGTGGCGCCGGGCGACTCGCCGGTGAACAATAAGAAGTGCAAGACGGCGCGGGCACTGATCTTGCAGGGGCTGCCGGAGGATGTGTTGCTATCGGTGGCGACGAAACCCACTGCCAGGGAGGTATGGGACTCCCTGTCGGTGCGGTTTGTCGGCACCGAGCGGGTGCGCGCGGCGAGGAGGGCGACGCTGCGCGGCGAGCTGGACCGGATGAAGATGGAGGAGGGCGAGCAGCTGGACGCATATGCCGGAAGGCTTGCAGGCATGGCGGCGCGGTTCGCAGGGTTGGGATGACGCTGGGGGACACGGAGCTGGTGAAGAAGCTCCTGGACACTGTCCCGGACCGCCTCTTCCCCGTCGTCGCCGGCATCGAGCAATTCTGCGTGCTGGAGGAGCTCACCTACAACGAGGCGCTCGGGCGGCTGCGCGCATTTGATGAGTGCGTGCGGCGCCGCGGGCAAAGCAGCGGCGAGCTCTAGGACGACCAGCTCCTGTACACTACAGCATAGTGGCGGGCGCAGGAGCGGCGTCACGGCGGGGCTCGGGACAACGACGATGACGCGCGCAGTGTGGCGACATCGGGCAACGGCGGCGACGGGAAGCAGCGCGGCCGCTGTCACAACAGTGGGGAGCACGGACACTTTCGATGTGAGTGTTCGCAGTGGTGCAAGGAACCAGCGGCAGAGCAGGCGGAGCTGGGCGTCGCCAAGATCGAGCATGAAGGACTCCTCTAGGCCATGGCTTAGGGGGTGTGTTGGAATAAAGCCATGGCGTCGGACGAGCCGGGCGCATGGGCGAGTCTGGTGTGCAGCGGGACGTGCTGGGCGCGTCAGGTTGCACAGCGGGACGAGCTGGGCGCGGCTGGTTCGAGCCAGGGACCGACCGTGGCGTGTGTGTGCGTGAACATGGTGCACGGGGGGTGTCCGTGCACGCACGGGTGCGTTGGGCCTGCGTTGGCGAGATGTGCGCGAGTACCTGCGGGGCGATCAGGTCAAGCTCGTTGTGGACGGGGCGCGTACCGTGCGCGTCATGGGCACGAGCGGATCGCAGGGCAGCGTAGGAGTAGGGGGCGTGGGTTCGTGCCCGGCTTGGGCTCCTGTATAAAGCTCGTGTTGGTCGCCATTGTAACATGGGCTGAGTTGTGTGGAGGAAAACGGAAAACGGAGGTGTTTGTACTCCAGCAAATCTTGTGTCCACCTTGTCTCGCTAAACCGACGTGTCTCCGGTGATCACCGGTGTCGGGGGGTTCCATTTTTGCACCAACATGGGAGGTAGTCGGACTTGGTGTCTTCGGGCTCGGCTATGCGTGGGAATGACACGGGGAAGGTCTCCTCTTGCGTGTGGGCGACTACGGGGCCGGCGTTGGAGCTCCTACACTGGAGGAGAGCTCCTGCTCCCCTTAGCCATGGTGACGACTATGGCGTGGAGAGGTCTCACCCGGTGGCTGAAAGGGAAGGAGATGGGTAGAACGGAGGGAGGAGGAGGACTAGGGCACCGGGGCATGTTATATAGGGGCCTAGGGGGGTGTCCGGCCGTCAAATCACTCGGGAGGTCGACGTGGCGTGCGTGGATGTCTTGCCGTACAGGAGGAAGGAGATGAACATGGGCGTTGGTGGGCTGCTGCGGGGAGGGGCTGCTGGGCTGCGCCTGGGAGGCCGATGCCCAAGTAGCTGCGGTTGTTGCTGCTCCTTTTCTTTCATTTCTTCAGACAAAAAATTTAAAATAAAAAGCACAGGGGCAAAGGAGAGGTGGATGAGTGATATGAGAATATCCTCATGACCGTGAAAGTACCCACTATTTGATAAAATTGAGTTGGGCATTTTTAGAGGTAGAAAAATAAAACAAGTTTGAATAGAATTCAAACTTGGAGCATTTCTGAACCTAACCAACACAACTCCAAAATGCATGAGATTTGGCAGAGAGGTTCTGGACATGTAGCAAGATTTATAGGGAGAAGATGAACATTAAAGGAGTAGGTAAAAGGTGCACTTGCAAAAAGAAATAAAAGAGAAGGAGAGGTGGTGATGATGCAAGATTCATCCATGGAACATGCAACAACATAATATGTATGAAAACACACCATGCACATGATGAGGATGAGAATGCAAGATGACACCAAGCACAAATGCAATATGACAAGGTGAGCATGGTAATGAAAAGGATAATCAACATAACAAAACAAGATGAGGCCAAACATGATAGAACCCACAAGAATTGGATGAAGGTCAAGTTGATATGTTGCCAAATTGGGACATGTTACATCTGGGGTGTTACAACTGTCCTCCACTACAAGAGGATCTTGTCCCGAGATCTAGGACTAAAAGAACTTCAGATATTAGGAACAGAGGTGATCCTCTTGCTCCCAAGTAGCTTCTCGGTCGGAATGGTGAGACCACTTAACTTTGAGGAACATGATTGACTTGTTGCGAGTTTTGCGCTCAGTTTCTTCAAGAATGGCAATGGGATGCTCATGATAAGATAAGTCCTCTTGGAGATCAATCTCTTCGAAGTTGATAGTGCGCTCGGGCATCTTGAAGCACTTGCGAAGTTGTGACACGTGAAACACATTGTGCACATTTGATAAGTTGGAAGGGAGCTCGAGTTGGTAGGCAAGGTCGCCTCTTTTACCAATGATCTTGAAAGGACCCACGTATCTTGGGGCAAGCTTCCCTTTGATACCGTGTTGAGTGCCTTTCATTGGAGAGACTTGGAGATAGACATGGTCTCCAATCTTGAAAACCAAGTCACGGTGCTTGCCATCGTAGTAACTCTTCTGGCGCGATTGCGTGGCTTTGAGATTTTCACGTATGACTTTACACATTTCTTCAGCTTCTGTGATCAAGTCATTGCCAAGAAGTTGGCGTTCGCCAGTCTCGGACCAGTTGAGAGGAGTACGACACTTCCCATATAGAATTTCAAAAGGGGCCTTGCCTGAACTTGCTTGGAAGCTTTTGTTGTAGGAAAACTCGGCATATGGTAGGCAATCTTCCCACTTCACACCGAAGGAGATGACACAAGCTCTGAGCATGTCTTTGAGGATTTGATTAACTCTTTCAACTTGGCCACTCGTTTGAGGATGAAAGGCCGAGCTGAAACGAATGTTTGTGCCCATGGCCTTCTGGAAGGAGTACCAGAACTTGGAAGTGAAAATGCTTCCGCGATCTGAGGAGATCAATTGAGGAATCCCGTGCAATGAGACAATTCTGGAGGTCTATAGCTCGGCCAACTGATCTGCGTTGATAGATTCTTTGACTGGAAGGAAATGAGCCACTTTTGTGAGCTTGTCAATGACAACGAAGATAGCATCATTTCGACACTTGGACTTGGGGAATCCGGTGACAAAAGCCATCTCAATATGATCAAACTTCCATTCAGGAATATGTAGAGGCTGGAGGATTCCAGCTGGACGCTGGTGTTTTGCTTTAACTCTGCAGTAGACATCACATTCATTCACGAATTGAGCAATCTCTCGCTTCATTCGTGTCCACAAGAACATCTGCTTGAGGTCATGATATATCTTTGAACTGCCCGGATGGATGGAAAGAAGAGAATTGTGCTCTTCGTCATTATGACCTTCCCTAGATTACACTTAGGAACCACTAGCTGGTCCTCAAAGAATAAGGTGTCTTTGTCATCAATGTGATAGAACTTGTGTTTGGATAAGCCTTTGGCAACACCATGTTTCACCTTCTTCACCATGGTATCAAGGAGTTGTAGTGAGTTGAAGGTTGGCAAGAAAACCTTGAGGAACAACTTGGAGGTTGAGCTTGCGGAATGCTTCACAAAGATCATGCTGGAATCGCTTGAGAATTAAGCTGTTGCAATAAGCCTTTCTGCTCAGCGCATCTGTAATAACATTTGCCTTGCCAGGAGTATATTCAATGCTTGGATTGTACTCCTGGATCATTTTGACCCAATGAATCTGTGGGAGGTTGAGGTTAGGCTGAGTGAAGATATACTTGAGGCTCTTGTGGCCGGTGAAAATATCCACTTGTCTGCACAACAAGAGATGTCTCCATGTGATTAAAGCATGGATAACTGCCTCCAAGTCAAGATCATGAGTGGGGTAATTCCTCTCATTTGGCTTCAACTGCCGAGAATTGTAAGCCACCACTTTCCTTTCTTGCATAAGAACAACACCGATACCTTGCAAGGAGGCATCACAAAAGACTTGGTAAGGCTTGGACTCATCAAGAGGAGTAAGAACCGGAGCAGAGACAAGCTTCTCCTTGAGTGTATTGAACGTGACATCACACTCGGGAGTCCAGGAATACTTGACATGCTTCTGGAGGAGGTTGGAGAGAGGCTTAGCAATTTTTGAGAAGTTCTAGACAAATCTTCGGCAATAGCTTGCAAGCCCGAGGAAACTGCAGAGCTGCTTGACGTTCTGAGGAGGCTCCCAGTTGACAACTATAGCAACCTTTTATGGATTGATAGAAATGCCCTTGGAAGAGATGATGTGACCAAGGTAAAGAACTTCATCAAGCCAAAACTCACAATTAGAGAACTTTGCATAGAATTGATGCTCTCTCAGCTTGTCAAGTACCAATCGCAAATGCTTGGCATGATCCATTTTATTCTTGGAGAACACCAGGATATCATCAAGATATACTAGGACGGATTCATTGGTGTAGGGGTTGAAGATGAAGTTCATCATGCAAGAGAAGGTTGGAGGGGCATTGACAGTCACGAAAGACATGACAATATACTCATAAGAACCAAAGCTCGTTCAGAAAGCTGTCTTTGGGATACTTCTTCACGAATGCAAATCTGGTGATACCCCATATGGAGGTCAAGCTTGGAAAACACCTTTGCACCTTTGAGTTGCTCAAATAACTCGTTGATATTGGGAAGTGGGTATTTATTCTTGATGGTCTTTTTGTTCAATGGGCGGTAATCGACACAAAGTCGTTTCGTGCCATCTTTCTTCTGGACAAAGAGAACACCACAACCCCATGGAGAAGAACTCAGTCTGATCAAACCCAGACATTCTTGTTCATTGAGTTGTTTCTTCAATTCTTTCAACTCTTCTGGCCCAAGCTTGTAGGGACGCTTGCAAACGGGTTCTGTACCAGGCTCTAGCTCAATGACGAACTCAACTGGCCGGCGAGGAGGCATACCCGGAAGATCTTCTGGAAAGACATCTTGATACTCACAAACAACTGGAACCTGAGAAATAGCGTTGATCTCGCCTTTCTCATTGAGAGAAAATAACCGAATGGTTTCATCACGGGCGGCAAAGATAATCACATCTTCAGAAGGATGAGTCAATTCAATCTCTTTTTCAGAACAATCAAGAAAAGCCTTGTGCTTAGAAAGTCAATCCATTCCAAGAATGAGATCAATATCGGAATTCCCTAGGACCATTGGGTTAGCCAGAAAAGAATAGTCGCCCATCTCGATGGTGACATCTGGAAGCACCATGCTAGAGTTCATAATCTTTTCCGGAGAAATAATAGATAACGGCTTGAGCAAATCTTTCGTTACAAACCCATGTTTGGCAAAAAAGGGTCTTGACATGAAACAATGCGATGCACCAGTATCAAATAATACTTTAGCAGGAAATGAGTTAACTGAGAGGTCACCCATGATCACATCTGTAGATTCCTCCGCTTGAGCTGCATTCAACATGTTCACCTTTGCACACTTTTGATTGTTCTTGACAACTGCATTCCTTGCTGACCTGGCAGGAAAAGAGTTAACTGGAAGAGTACGCGTGATCACTTCTGAAGAATCCTCTGCTTGAGCTGAATTGATCATGTTCACCCTTGCTGACTTGGGATTGTGCCTGAAAATTGCATTGCTTGCTGACCTGACAGGAGGAGGAGGCGGAAGGCGCCTCTGGGTGCACTTGTTGGAGTAATGCCCTTTCATACCACACTTGTGACAAGTGACCTCTGAAAGTGGACGAAAAGGTGGAGGAGGACCACCTGTCCTTGCATCCTGAGTCTGAGACTTGTTCTGATATTTTGGTTTGGGTGGGTGGGAAGATCCACGACCACCTGACTGCTTCTGCTAATAAGGCGGACGAAATGGAGGAGGTGGAGGAAGCCAAAACTTCTGTTGTTTTGAGACCACTTGAGAGGAAGAAGAAGAGTGGAATGCATCCCTGAATCTCTTCTTGGAAGCTTCGCAGTTATGCTGAGATGCTTCCTGCTTTAGAGCCACGTTATAGAATTGATCAAACTGAGTTGGCTCAACAAGAACGAGGGCTAACTGAAGGTCCTCCCAGAGGCCACCCCTGAAGTAATAGATCACACACTTCTCATCTGGAACGTCTTCTCTAGCATATCGAGCAAGATTCTGAAACTTGACGTTATACTGGTACACAGTCATACTGCCTTGCTTGAGATTACAGAATTGCTCACGCACATGCTCTCGACAACACTTGTTGGAATGTGATGAGCTCGAAAGTCCCGACAGAAGTTGGTCCAGGTAATCACTCGACCCTCTCTGGAATCTTTGTACTGCCGATACCAATCAGTTGCCTGGTCCTTGAGCTGGAAGGAAGCAAACTTGATGTAGTCCTCAGGTCTGACATTGCTGCATTCAAAATGCTTGTTGATGTCCACGAGCCAATCATCAGGGTCCATGGCCTCCACACAAGCGTTGAACGACTTTGGCTGATTCGCGAGGAACTGATTGAGCATAGCAAAATGGGGTTGATTATTGAATTGCCCTTGACCTTGGTTGCCTTGGTTTTGGTTGCGCTCTTGCAAGAGCTAAATTAGCATCTAAGCATTGGCGTTGGTGGCCGCCATCAAATCTTGCCATGCCTGTGGAGGCGGTGGGGGAGATGGAGGATCTGACTGCTCTCCTTCACCCTGATCTGGGTTATTGCGAGTTGCGGGAGCCATCCTAAAGAAGATGACATCCGTTAGAACCACCATTGAAAAGATAGATAAGTTGAATCAAAGGCTAGACAGGTGCAATGAAGTCTTCACAACAAGCATCCAAACAGAAAGACTGAACGAATGCATTCCAAAGTTAGTATGATACGACCATTTGAATGAGAATCCACTTGGATACGAGGTTGAAGAATAAAACAACAAGGTAACAACTAGAACAAATACATGGTAGAGATTTCGCCAATATCATGCCAAATATATGTTGGAAAGATAACCTAGAGCTACATGAATTCCCACCTATTAACTCCTGAAACTTTCTGGTTATGCAATCCAGTGTTGGGGATACATGGAGGCACAAATATTTCAAACAACTAACAAGCCCTACGCTCCAACTGTATCCATCCATCAACACATAACCAAGAAACGTTCGAAAATTGTGTACCTCAGACCTTCAAACGCACCATGATACTAGTCATGGAAGATCATCCGTGTTGTCTCCTCCAGTACTGGGAATAAGCCACGACACTATTTGCCACCATGAAAAGTATGGAAATGTTTCAATGTCGGCGAGCTCTAGTATACCGGAACTGCAACGATACAACTGTCACGACAACACCTTGGAGCTCAACTCCCTGGGACACTGCCACAACCCCTAAATGTCAGGAGGCAGCAAGAACAATGTTCTCTTCACAATAATATCGGAATGATCCCAAGATACTCGGGTGATCCTAAAAAGAATTTCGAGTGAAAAAGAGGAGAGTGAAGTCAAAACATCTACGTCAGGAGTCCTCACCAGTGTGACGGAGAGGATAAGGAGTAAAAAGAATCCTACTCTCCGATATATATATATATATATATATATACCTAAGACTCAACATAGTTTTGCTTCTAGACTCAACAACGTCAGTGGTTCGATCAAGCAGGGGCTCCTAAGTCGGGATGGCTCTGATTACCAACTTGTAACACCCAATATGCGACTATACTCCACACGTGTCGAGGCATGACTTGGGGCATAAGCGCATATTGGTATGGTCGCAGGAGTGGTTGTATCTTTGCGCATCTCATGTACTGAATAGATAGAATACGAGCTATGGCTTACAATCGCCACAATGTCACACAATTATCATCAAGTAATACAATCATTCAAGATGAACATAGAGTCCAGCTATGGACGAAATCAAACGAATAAAAGACAACCACCCAAGCTAAGTCCCGATCGAACCTACTAGGCATCGCTACTGATCGTCCGGAATGGAAACATAGTAACGGCCACGGTCTTCGTCGAAATCCCACTTGAGCTCAGTGGCATCACCTGCATCAGTCTCATTGGTACCTGCAACTTTGTTTGTAGTATTCTATGAGCCACGGGGACTCAGCAATCATATCACCCATGGTATCAAGACTAACAAAGCTTAACTGGGTTAGGTATGGTCATGAGGTGGAGTTGCTGCAAGCTCTAAGCATATGTATAGTGGCTAACTTACGAATACCAGATTAAGATGAGAATGCCACACCACGAGACCGGGCCTAGGCGAGACAGCCGCCGCCCGCCTATTGACCAGAGGCCTATAGTCATGCAAGGCATGACAAAGCAGTCATAAACCAGCAGTGGAACACAAAAAGCTCATATATTGACCATACTAATTCCAATAGCCAAAATACATTAAATTCTCTAGTCGCTTCCCATCCACTGGTCCAGCCTATTCTTGGATGAAGATATATTTTGGATAGCCTTAAGTTACATCGTCTGCATCTAAAAATGGAGGAAGCAAGAGTGAGTACGATAAATCATACTCAGCAAGCAGATACTTCACTATTCAACAAAAGCAATGGTATGAGGGTGTAGATCAACAGACGAACTAAATCCAGAGGATAAACAATGTAATAATCGTTGGAACTTATTTTATTGGAGATGTGTAAAATGAATAGAATAATCGGAGACGAACAAGGAAGTTATTGGCATCACACCTAACCGCAAGCTTCCCAACCTGGGAGTCACTGGGGTGAAATATCACACTTTTACGCTCTTATGAGGGGTACTCCGACATCGAGAGCGTCGACTAGAACCACACGGGTTCCAGAAGAGCAGAGCTCTTGTACCCACTATGACCCGGACACCTGGACCTACTGATGTCGGTCGCTCCTACGGATCCATCACCGACACGTTCCCGAACAAGGTTCGTCCTTAGCGGAGAACCCAGACAGTCCCATACCTGATCTGTGACCGGTACAATACCACTACTAGGGAAAACCCTAGCAGTAGCGCGGGTATTTTGCCTATTAGTAGCGCGGGACGTTGTGCTACTGATAAGGCGCTATAGCTAACATGTAGCAGTAGCACCTGTCATCCCACACTACTGCTATACATGGCTACCCGTAGCGCGGTTTACGGAAGAGCGTTGCTGCTAATATCTGCAACGCTTTTTAGCAGGAAGTGCTACTGGTAAGGGAGTGCTACTGCTAACTTTGTTCCCCTCGCTACTGCTAGTTTTATTAGTTTTTGTTTTTTCGGCATATTTGTTTTGTATTTGAATAGGCTTTATACAATAATCTTTAGCATATCACACACATACAAATGTAATCATAGCATATACATACAAATAGTCTCATCAAATGATTTCATCATCATAATCATCATCCAACACATAGTGATCTCTCGTCATCATCTCGAAAATAGCGATACAAGTCTCGATTACTTGCAACTACATCATCATCCATCTAAACAATGATATACGCGAGAAGAGCTACACTATGAGTGAGAGCGGAACTATGAAGTACATTGATACGTCTCCGTCGTATCTACTTTTCCAAACACTTTTGCCCTTGTTTTGGACTCTAACTTGTATGATTTGAATGGAACTAACCCGGACTGACGCTGTTTTCAGCAGAATTGCCATGATGTTGTTTTTTGTGCAGAAAACAAAAGTTCTCGGAATGACCTGAAACTCCATGGAATATCTTAGAATAAATAATAAAAAATCCTCGCCAAAGATAAAGAGCAGGGGGCCCACAGCCTGTCCACGAGGGTGGGGGGCGCCCCCCCCCCTCCTGGGCGCGCCCCCTACTTCATGGGCCCCCTGGTGGCCCTCCGACGCCAACTCCAACTCCATATATTGGCTTTCGGGGAGAAAAAAATTAGAGAGAAGAAATCATCGCATTTTACGATACGGAGCCGCCGCCAAGCCCTAATCTCTCTCGGAAGGGCTGATCTGGAGTCCGTTCGGTGCTCCGGAGAGGGGGATTCGTCACCGTCGTCATCATCAACCATCCTCCATCACCAATTTCATGATGCTCACCGCCGTGTGTGAGTAATTCCATCGTAGGCTTGCTGGACGGTGATGGGTTGGATGAGATTTATCATGTAATCGAGTTAGTTTTGTTAGGGTTTGATCCCTAGTATCCACTATGTTCTGAGATTGATGTTGCTATGACTTTGCTATGCTTAATGCTTGTCACTAGGGCCGAGTGCCATGATTTCAGATCTGAACCTATTATGTTTCCATGAATATATGTGTGTTCTTGATCCTATCTTGCAAGTCTATAGTCACCTACTATGTGTTATGATCCAGCAACCCCGAAGTGACGATAATCGGGACCACTCCCGGTGATGACCATAGTTCGAGGAGTTCGTGTATTTACTATGTGCTAATGCTTTGTTCCGGTTCTCTATTAAAAGGAGGCCTTAATATCCCTTAGTTTCCAATAGGACCCCGCTGCCACGGGAGGGTAGGACAAAATATGTCATGCAAGTTCTTTTCCATAAGCACATATAACTATATACGGAATACATGCCTACATTACATTGATCAATTGGAGCTAGTTCTGTGTCACCCTATGTTATGACTGTTACATGACGAACCGCATCCGGCATAATTATCCATCACTAATCCGGTGCCTACGAGTTTTCGATATACTGGTTCTCGCTTATTTACTTTTCCGTTGCTACTGTTACAATCACTACAAAATACCAAAAACATTACTTTTGCTATCTTTACTTTTGTTACCGTTACCACCACTATCATATTACTTTGCTACTAAACACTTTGCTGCAGATACTAAGTTTCCAGGTGTGGTTGAATTGACAACTCAGCTGCTAATATTTGAGAATATTCTTTGGCTCCCCTTGTGTCGAATCAATAAATTTGGGTTGAATACTCTACCCTCAAAAACTATTGCGATCCCCTATACTTGTGGGTTTTCAAGACCTTTTTCTACCACCGTTTCCCGGGAGCATAGCTCTATTCTTTGAGTCACTTGGGATTTATATCTACTGGACACTATGAAGAACTTGAAAGATGATCGAACTACTATTTTGCCCTCAACTACGAGGGGAGGTAAGGAACTGCCATCTAGCTCTGCACTTGATTCACCTTCTGTTATAAGTAAGCTTGCGACACCTAAACCTACTACTACTATGAATTCTGATATGTCGCATGTTATTGATGATGCCACTTCTAGTATGCATGATACTTATGATGAACCTACTTCTATGCTTGATACTACTATGCCCCTTGGTGAATTTCTAGATGAACAAATTGCTAGGTCTAGAGAAAGAGAAATTATTGAATCTAAATATGATGATGAGAGTGATGATGAAAATATGCTTGATATTCCTGAGGGTTATCTTTTTGATGCGGAATCTTCTGCAGCTATTTTTGCCTACCAGGATAGATACGAACTTAAGAGGCTGCTAGTTAAATGGAGTAAAGAATCTCATAGAGATAGAGTGAGACCCGACCCTGCTTTTGCTACTTCACCTATCTGTGTTCCCGATAAGGATTATTATGAATTTTCTATTGATCCAGATATAATTACTTTGGTTGAATCTGATCCTTTCTATGGCTATGAATCTGAAATTGTTGTGGCACATCTTACTAAGTTAAATAATATAGCCGCCCTGTTTACTAATAATGAGAGTCGTGCTACCTTTATATACTCAAAATATTCCCGTTCTCATTAAATGGTGATGCTAAGATATGGTTTAATTCTCCTGATCCTTGTTGTGTGCGTAGTCCCCAGGATATGATTTATTACTTCTCTGCTAAACATTTCCCTGCTCATAAGAAACAAGCTGCTTTGAGGGAAATATACAATTTCGTGCAAATTGAAGAAGAGAGTCTCCCACAAGCTTGGGGGAGGCTTCTCAAGTCACTTAATGCTTTGCCTGATCATCCTCTTAAGAAACCTGAAATACATGATATCTTTTATAATGGACTAACTGATGCTTCCAGAGATTACCTGGATAGTTGTGCTGGTTCTCTTTTCAGGGAAAGAACACCGGATGAAGATGAAATTCTATAAAATAATGTGTTGACAAATGAAAATAATTGGGCACCTCCCGAGCCACCTCCTGAGCCAGCTCCAGAGCCAATTAGTGAGCCTATTCCTAAACAAACTCCAAAAAAGAGAGGTGTTGTATTTCTCAGTCCCGAAGATATGCAAGAGGCAAAGAAATCTATGAAAGAAAAAGGTATTAAAGCTGAAGATGTTAAGAATTTACCTCCTATTGAAGAAATACACGGTCTTAGTTTACCGCCTGTTGAAGAAGTATATGATCTCAATTCCTTATTCACTTAAGAACCTCCTGATCCCGATATCCCGACACAGGTAGTAAAGGTAAATTCTCTCTATAGATATGATAAACCTGAAGTCCCTCCTACTAAAATTGCTAGTCAGTGCTTGGATGAGTTTGATGACTTTATGTTTAAGCAAGATGACTTTAATGCTTATTTTGGTACACAATTAAAACAGAATACCTTTATGATTAAACGCTTGGGTGATTTTATGGCTAATATTAGAGGTGAACTTAAACTTGTTAGCAAACATGCTTCTATGGTTACCACTCAAGTAGAACAAGTACTTAAAGCTCCGAAAGAAGTGATTGATGAAATGAATAGCAAGAAAAATGATTATGCTGTTAGAGTGGCTACCAGAACTGGTAGAATGACTCAGGAACCTTTGTATCCTGAAGGCCACCCTAAGAGAATCGAGCAAGATTCTCACAGAAATAATATTGATGTACCTAGTTCTTCTAAAAGGAAGAAAAAGAAAAATGATAGGACTTTGCAAACTTCTAGTGAACCTATTGCTGAACCACCTGAGAATCCAAATGATATCTCTATGTCTGATGGTGAAACACAATCTGGTAATGAACATGAACCTAGTGAAAATATTAATGATAATGTTCATGATGATGCTCAACCTAGTAATGATAATGATGTAGAAGTTGAACCTGCTGTTGATCTTGATAGCCCACAATCAAGGAATCAACGTTATGATAAAAGAGACTTCGTCGCTAGGAAACATGGTAAAGAAAGGGAACCATGGGTTCAGAAACCCATGCCTTTTCCTCCGAAACCATCCAAGAAAAAGGATGATGAGGATTTTGAGCGCTTTGCTGAAATGATTAGACCCATTGTCGGTGTCAAAACCGGCGGATCTCGGTAGGGGGTCCCGAACTGTGCGTCTAGGCGGATGGTAACAGGAGACAAGGGACACGATGTTTTTACCCAGGTTCGGGCCCTCTCGATGGAGGTAAAACCCTACTCTTGCTTGATTAATATTGATGATATGGGTAGTACAAGAGAAGATCTACCACGAGATCAGAGAGGCTAAACCCTAGAAGCTAGCCTATGGTATGATTGTTGTTCGTCCTACGGACTAAAACCCTCCGGTTTATATAGGCACCGAAGAGGGTTAGGGTTACACAGAGTCGGTTACAATGGCAGGAGATCTACATATCCGTATCGCCAAGCTTGCCTTCCACGCCAAGCAAAGTCCCATCCGAACACGGGACGAAGTCTTCAATCTTGTATCTTCATAGTCTAGGAGTCCGGCCAAAGGTGATAGTTCGGCTATCCAGACACCCCCTAATCCAGGACTCCCTTGGTAGCCCCTGAACCAGGCTTCAATGACGACGAGTCCGGCGCGCATATTGTCTTCGGCATTGCAAGGCGGGTTCCTCCTCCGAATACTTCATAGAAGATTTTGAACACAAGGATAGTGTCCGGCTCTGCAAAATAAGTTCCACATACCACCGTAGGGAGAATAATATTTACACAAATTCAATCTACTGACGTATTCCGTGACGTGACATCACACCACGACCAAGCCTTTATTCAAATTGTTTTACTGTCCCACCTCAGCGCGTTTAGCGAGGCGGTTTCCTTGGCACCTCTTGTCAAAACAGAGATCTTGTCCCCTTATTACGGGATTCTCATCAATACGGGCGTGGGTAACCCAACCGTGCCATTAAGTATGGCGCTTGGGAGATAAGCGAGTTTTACCAGGCTGGTGGGGACACATAGGTTTGTCCGCCCATATAAGGGGATAAGGATCCACCTTTTTACCTATGCCTTCTTCCTCTGCTCATCCATTTCCGCGCACTCGATCTCTAGCGCCCAAGTCTGCACATCCCACATCAACCTTCTCCAGCCATGTCCAGAGTGGTAGGCAGGTGGATGGCCTCCTCCGTCATGGAGGGGCACATCAAAAAGTTGAGGGAAGCCAGATACTTGCACAACGACATTGCGCACCGGCTTCCAAACGAGGGGCAGCTCGTCCCACCCCAGGCCCCATGAGAGGGTGGTGTTCATCCCCCATTTCCTCCGTGGTATGGGATTCCCACTCCACCCATTTGTCCGGGGGATCATGTTCTACTACGGCCTGGATTTCCGCGATCTGGCCCCGAACTTCATCCTCAACATCTCGGCGTTTATTGTCGTGTGCGAGGCCTTCCTCCGCATCAAGCCCCACTTCGGCTTATGGCTAAAGACCTTCAATGTCAAGCCGAAGGTAGTGGGCAGCCAGCAGGTGGAGTGCGGAGGCGCCATGGTGGGCAAGATGCCCAACGTCATATGGCTCGAGGGCTCCTTCGTGGAAACCATCAAAGTGTGGCAATCAGGGTGGTTCTACATCACCGAGACGCGTGACCCTGAATGGGCAGCGGCCCCCAAATTCTAATCTGGCATCCCCACATGGCTCACCTCCTGGAAAGAGAAGGGCCTGACATGGGGTAATTCGGAAGAGCTAACCATACTCCAAACTTGCGTCCAAAACCTGGTGAACAAGAAGCTCAAGCTTGTCGACGTAGTCCAGGTCATGCTCATCCGCCGGATCCTCCCGTGCCAACAACAGGCCTTCAATTTGTGGGAGTTTGATCCGGGACAGCACCAAACCTTGAGCAGGCTCTTCGACACTATGTACGAAGATGCCTGGAAGGTGCTATTCAAGGGCGCCGAGGCTCCCGCATCCACTACCGAAGATCGCGGATTCAGCTCGCGGCGTCAAGCCAGCGAGGTAAGCTATTTTACCCTTTACAGGACACTTGTTTTTCATAGTTAGACTCTATGAGGGATCTAAACTCCCTTACCTTTGACAGGACTGGCAAAAGACGTCCGGGCAGGTTAACTGTCCGGCTCCCTTGCCAGAAGACCCAGCGGATGCCCGATTGAAGGGGTTGCTGGTTCCGGCACCTCACGTGGTGCCGGAGAAGAAGGCCACGGGAACTCGAAAGAGTTCCCAGCGCCAGGTGTTGTCGGACTCATCGTTCGATGACTCCGAGGAGGACTCCTCCCACGAAGACGAGGAGGAGGAAAAAGAGGCCTCTCCCCTAGCGGTGGAGAGAAGAAAAGGAAGGCCGCCCTGACTGGGGAGGCTGGAGGGTCCAAGAAGGGAAGGATCGTTCCTCCGGACTACTCCACCAACGCCGACGACGGCGAAGAGGAGTGGCCACCGAGGGCTAAGCCCCTGGCGACATCGTAAGTGTCCGGATACCAAAATAACTCATGGCGTTTCATTTGTCGTATAGAATCTCCTAACGCCGAATATAACCCTGCAGCCCGCCCAAGGACGGGGTTGACGCTTCAACGAGCGGCTCCCTAGATTCGTCGGACGTGAATAGCACCTCACTTCCGGCTGCCTCCTCTCCTCGCGACGCGGATGACACCGAGGTGGGGTCCCAAAAGGGTCCCAAAAGGCGAAAGGCAACCTCCCGGACTCCAGGCACAAAGGGGATAAAACCCCAAAGGGCTCTAAGTCCGGCCCTGGACCGGACTCTGCACCGGAACCTTCAGTGGTTCCGGAGTCCGATAGGCGGCCCCTTCACAAGAAGGGCAAGACTGCGACACCAGTGACCTCCGTCCAACCGAAGGCACCGGATAATTTGCTGGAGGCGCTTAACGGCGCCTCCATGGACGAGGAGCACTGCACTGTTATGAGTGTGGTCATCCAGAAAGTTCAGTCCGCCAAAAGCGGGCTGACTAAAGCCTGTGCTAGCCTTCTAACATGATTTGAGGTATGTATTTAAGATATGTAAAAATATTACCGCATAGACAGTAGCCCCTGATGCTCAGTTTGGTGTTCGGAAAGAAAAGCCGAACTGAGGATCTAAAAAGATGTACGCAGGAGTATAACACAAGTATGTCAATATGGGAATGCAGACTGCACTGCTGACCTCTGCCGCACTGACTGTGGAGGTCAATGCGTTGAAGCAGAGCCTCGAGCGGTCCGAGAACAAGCTCGGCCTTGCCAAAAAGCAGCTCGAGGACAAGGAAGGTAAGTAATACCTTATGGAAGTATATAAAAGATGTGGTTGCAAAAAATGACAGAAATAACGTGAGTATTGCAGGGGCCACGAATGAGGTGGTGACCCTGAAGGAAGTGGTGTCCAAGGCCGAAAGCAATGCGGCCACGGAGCGCACCGAGCGAGAGAAGCAGGAGGCGCAGGTGGCGGAGGTGCGTCAAGAGCTCCAGGCTCTCGTGGAAAACACGAGAGTTTGGAGCGTGACTCAAATAATTGAGAGTCCGAGCTCGCCTTGGCCCTTAAGAGCGCCAAAGCCGCTAATGCCGAAGCCCAAAAAGCCCTCTAGGAAATTGAGGCAATGAAAAAGATAGCGGCGGGTAAGGCATTCTTTATGCAAAGCAGGCACGTGAAAGTGAATTACTTGTTACTTACCCGAATCCGGAGCTCTCCAGGAGCATTCGCAGATCTACCCTGCAGTGTGTTTGATGCTGCTGCGTTCTATCGAGCCGAGGAGGGGAGCTCGACGAAGAAGGTGTTCCGGTCTCAGTATGCTGAAGCAGCTGGTCGAGCTCCATAAGGTGGCCGAACAGGCCATGAAGGGCCTCATAGTTCGGTTGTGGCCTAAGGAAGCCATGCCTGGGAGCTACTTCAGGCTGGTGAGGCGGCTGGTGGACGCCTGTCCATGGATTGAAGTCGTCAAGCGCTCCGTCTGCATCGAAGGTGCCCATAGGGCCCTTGCCCGTGCTAAAGTGCACTGGGGCAAGATGGACGCTGAGAAGCTTGTGACGGACAGACCACCCCGGGCAAGGACTATCGCAAGCCTGAGATGTATTATGAGGGTGTCCTGAAGGGTGCCCACCTTATAGCGGGTGAATGCTCCAAAGATGTAATTTTTGAGTAAACTCGCATTGGTTATCATGTACGCTGAAAACTTGTTCATATGCGCTAAGCAACGCTTGTGAATTTAAAATATTACCTTCTATGCGACCATTTATTAAATTTGAGAGATGGTGAGTCGTCGGCTTCTGCCCCCATGCCACGAGTGCCGGGGTGTTCGGGATAAACTTGAGCGCTCTTTTTCCCATTTTTGGGTCCTTCGAGGGAGGCGCTCAATGCAACGAACGAGGCAACCGGACTATAATGCTTGAACACTCTCACTTAGCCATAGAATTCTATAATTTTAAATTTTGGCGAAGCCCCTAGTATTCGGAAGACCGAGTTCGGGGCGCTATCCACGCCTGGGCCAGACAAAGCCGACTCCTCGCTCTAAGCGGCATAAGTCTTTAGGGACTCGAAAACCTCTCGAACAGCGACCGGCTCTCGCCCTATCATGATGGTCAGTTTTAGCTTTCTCCATTAAGGTGCTTAACCCAGCTCAACCGGGGCACAATCGCAGTGGTTCTCCCAGCGCTACCTTAGCCATATAACGAAACGTAAGGTACCAAAACATGGGAGCTGGGCAAACCCAACTATTGACCCAAGACATGATTCGGAGCCAATGCATATAATTCTATAAGTTCGGGGTGCCGCACTTGTGAAAGTGTTCGGACTTATCACACCATATTTTGGGGTACTTAAGCCCCTGCTGTATTTGGCCCTACCAAAGTGTACGGGTGCAACATGTCATAAGTGAACATATGTAGGTAAAAAAAAGGAATGCAATAATAGGCAGAAGCTATGTATTGTTTTTTCAAAAAGGCTGCGGTAAAAGCAGAATGATACAAATAGTGCGATAAGCCATGGACGGGACTATTTGACATGTCCCCCTCCAGGGGCGAGCTGCGGGATGATATGTGAAACAAGTATACCGCTTGTTATAGAGACCACCTGGACACTCGACGTAGCTTTCTGCTTCCCTGGTTGTTGCATCGTGTGTTCGGCAATTCTACTACTGGACAGAGCTTCTTGAGAAAGGAGTCCTGAAAGTAAGAGAAAAAAGAATGACACAATCGGGGAGCCCCTAGTGCGGTTGAGCCGCATTCTAGGCCTGCCGTGGTCGTGCCCCTCCCCCTATGCCCATGGTATTTCCAGAGCATAATTATGTACGTGTAGTACTGGTTTCACAATTTCGTGAGTGCTGGGGTTTGGGACGCATTGCTACACATGCTCGGGACATGCCAGGCGGTCTTGTTGTAGGTTACTCCGGGCGCGCTTGATGGTGTCCGGACGTTTAATAGCCGGACTCGAGAATTCCCTTGAGAGGCTGCTTTGTACTTCCGCCGCGAGGGCCGCCGTATGCTCCTCCGTTCGAAGAGAGCGTTCGGTGTTTCCGTTGACCGTAATGACTCCTCGAGGGCCTGGCATCTTGAGCTTGAGGTATGAGTAGTGCGGCACCGCATTGAACTTTGCAAATGTGGTTCGTCCGAGCAGTGCGTGATAGCCGCTGCGGAACGGGACTATGTCGAAGATTAACTCCTCGCTTCAGAAGTTATCCGGGGATCCGAAGACCACGTCAAGTGTAACTGAGCCTGTACAGTTGGCCTCTACACCTGGTATGACGCCTTTAAAGGTCGTCTTTGTGGGTTTAATCCTTGATGGGTCTATGCCCATTTTATACACTGATCCTAATAAAGCAGGTTCAGGCTGCTACCGCCGTCCATCAGGACTCTAGTGAGGTGAAATCCGTCAACGATTGGGTCTAGAACCAATGCGGCAAATCCGCCATGGAGGATGCTAGTGGGGTGGTCCCTTCGATCAAAAGTAATGGGGCAGGAGGACCACGGATTGAACTTTGGGGCGACTGGCTCCATCGCATATACGTCCCTTAGTGCACGCTTCAGCTCCCTTTTGTGTATGTGGGTTGCATATATCATGTTCACCGTCCGCACTTGTAGGGGGAAGCCCTTCTGTCCTCTATTGTTCGGCGGCCGGGGCTCCTCCTCGTCGTCGCTATGCAGCCCCTTGTCATTGTTTTCGGCATTTAACTTGCCTGCCTGCTTGAACACCCAACAATCCCTGTTGGTGTGGTTGGCTGGTTTTTCAGGGGTGCCGTGTATCTGGCACGAGCGATCGAGTATTCGGTCCAAATTGGACGGGCCCGGAGTATTTCTTTTGAATGGCTTTTTCCGCTGACCGGGTTTAGAGCCTCTTAATCCGGCATTGAATGCCGTATCCTCAGCATTATCGCCGTTAATGCGGCGCTTGTGCTTGTTGCGATGTGACCTACCGTTGATGTCCTTGGTATCCGAATTACCAGGGCTCTTGGTCATGTTGTTACTACAAGCTAGCCAGCTGTCCTCTCCCGTGCAAAAGCGAGTCATGAGTGTTGTGAGGGCTGCCATGGGTTTTGGCTTTTCCTGTCCTAGGTGCCGGGCAAGCCACTCGCGGATGTTATGTTTGAAGGCTGCAAGGGCCTCTTCATCCGGACAGTCGTTGATTTGATTTTTCTTGGTTAGGAACCGTGTCCAGAATTTTCTGGCCGATTCCTCTGGCTGCTGAATTATGTGGCTTAGGTCATCGGCGTCTGGTGGTCGCATAAGTGCCCTAGAAATTGTCGAGGAATGCGGCTTCCAGGTCTTCCCAACAACCGATTGACTCTGTTGGCAAGCTGTTAAGCCAATGCCGAGCTGGTCCTTTAAGCTTGAGTGGGAGGTATTTGATGGCGTGTAGAACATCACCGCGGGCCATGTGGATATGAAGGAGGTAGTCCTCGATCCATACCGCAGCATCTGTTGTGCCATCGTATGATTCAATGTTTACGGGTTTGAAACCCTCGGGGATTTGATGATCCATTACTTCATCTGTGAAGCATAGTGGGTGTGCGGCGCCCCTGTACTGGGCTATATCATGACGTAGCTCAAATGGGATTTGTCTGATGTGTTCGGCTCGGCTGGATTTGCTGTATCCGGCATGACGGTTATCGTCACGTGTAGTGAGGCGCCCACGTGATCCGTAGATCGATCTTGTTTGCCTTGCCTTGTCCTCCAATATATCTTGCAGGTCTGGCGCATTTCCCCGTGCCTTGGTACTTTTTGAGCGACGCCGGGGTGCGGCTTGAGTGGAGGGCCGAGAGGCCTCTCTGTCGCGGCCACGAGGTGGCCGGTCGGCTGCATCATGCGCTGGTGATGTAGGTTTGGGTGCTTCCTCCTCTAATCGGGGTAGCAGTCTGCGTTTTGGGTAGCTCTTGGAGGGGCGTTCGAGTTCATACTCTTCGGCCGCAAGGACTTCATTCCATCTGTTAGCTAGCAAGTCTTGGTCAGCTCTAAGATGTTGCTGCTTTTTCTTGAGGCTGCTCGCCGTGGCCATAAGCCTGCGTTTGAAATGCTCCTGTTCGACGGGATCCTCAGGCATGACAAATTCGTCGTCATCGAGGCTTGCCTCGTTTTCGGAGGGAGGCATGTAATTATCGTCCTCTACCTCTCTGTCTGCCGCTCTCTCATGAGGGTTGGCTTCTCCATCCTCCTACGCTGAATCCTGCTGGAGGGGGTTGTCTTCGGCACTTTCTGGGGTGTTACTGTCTCCTGTGCCGGAATCACCATTTTTGCTGTGGTGGGATTTAGAGCGGCGCCGCTGACGTCGGTGCTTAGGCTGTTTCTTGTAGGGGTCATCCTCCGTTGTTCCATCGCCATTCCCATCTTTTGGGATGTCCACCATGTATATGTCGTATGATGAGGTGGCCTTCTAGTGCTCTGTAGGCGCTGGTGCTTGGTTGTCTCCTGCATCGTCATCCATACCGTCAATGTCTTCGGAGTCGAAGTCAAGCATGTCGGTTAAATCATCGACAGTGTCTAAGAAGTGGGTGGTGGGTGGGCTTTGACTTTCTTCGTCGTCCGCATCCCATCCTTCCTGACCATAACCCGACCAGGGCTCTCCTGATAAAGAGAGAGACTTTAGCGAACTCAGGATGTCACCAAAGGGCGAGTGCTGAAAGATGTCCGTGGTAGTGAACTCCATGATCGGCGCCCAATCGGATTCGATTGGCAGGTGCGCGGAAAGTTCGGAGTCCGGAGAGGAGTCCGGAACAAAGGAGTCACGAGCTTCGCAAAGGACAGGGTTGGTGTTCGTCTTAATCGCCGTAGAGATAGCAGCCCCCGAGGCGGTGTCCAGCCACCCGTCCTCGATCGGTGCAGTCAGCTCCGAGCTAAGGGTCGGAGCGGACACTTGTGCAGCCTCCGGGGCACTGTCCAGCGGCAGAGCTAGATCATGCCTATCGTGACAGTGCGACGCGCTTGGCTGTGGCTCAAACTTGTTGAAGATCAAGTCCCAGCGGACGTCAGCCGTATAGTTCAAACTTCCAAATTTGACCTGATGGCCAGGGGCGTAGCTTTCAATCTGCTCCAGATGGCCAAGAGAATTGGCCCACAGTGCCAAGCCGCCGAATATGAAGGTCTGTCCGGGGAGAAAAGTCTCACCCTGGACCGCATCGTTGTTGATGATCGGAGGAGCCATCGGGCCTAAAGATGACGACACAGAGGAACTCTCAATGAAAGCACCAATGTCGGTGTCAAAACCGGCGGATCTCGGTTAGGGGGTCCCGAACTGTGCGTCTAGGCGGATGGTAACACGAGACGAGGGACACGATGTTTTTACCCTGGTTCGGGCCCTCTCGATGGAGGTAAAACCCTACTCCTGCTTGATTAATATTGATGATATGGGTAGTACAAGAGTAGATCTACCACGAGATCAGAGAGGCTAAACCCTAGAAGCTAGCCTATGGTATGATTGTTGTTCGTCCTACGGACTAAAACCCTCCGGTTTATATAGGCACCGAAGAGGGTTAGGGTTACACAGAGTCGGTTACAATGGGAGGAGATCTACATATCCGTATCGCCAAGCTTGCCTTGCACGCCAAGGAAAGTCCCATCCGGACACGGGACGAAGTCTTCAATCTTATATCTTCATAGTCCAGGAGTCCGGCCAAAGGTGATAGTTCGGCTATCCGGACACCCCCTAATCCAGGACTCCCTCACCCATCTTTTTGCGTATGCGATTAACTGATGTGCTCAAAACAAATCCTTATGCTAAGTATATGAAGGATATCATTACTAATAAAAGAAAGATACCGGAAGCTGAAATTTCCACCATGGTTGCTAATTATACTTTTAAGGGTGGAATACCAAAGAAACTTGGAGATCCAGGAGTACCTACTATACCATGCTCCATTAAGAGAAATTATGTTAAAACTGCTTTATGTGATCTTGGAGCCGGTGCTAGTGTTATGCCTCTCTCTTTATATCGTAGACTTGACTTGAATAAGTTGACACCTACTGAAATATCTTTGCAAATGGCTGATAAATCAACTGCTATACCTGTCGGTATTTGTGAGGATGTGCCTGTTGTGGTTGCGAACATTACTATTTTAACGGACTTTGTTATTCTTGATATTCTAGAGGATGATAGTATGTCTATTATTCTTGGAAGACCTTTCCTTAATACTACAGGGGCTGTTATTGATTGCAACAAAGGCAATGTCACTTTTCATGTTAATGGTAATGAGCACACGGTACATTTTCCGAGGAAACAACCTCAAGTTTATAGCATCAACTCTATTGGAAAAATTCCATCGATTATATTTGGAGGTTTTGAATTTCCTCTCCCTACTGTCAAGAAAAAGTATGATATTCTTATTGTTGGGGATTTTCATATCCCCTTGAGGTAACTTAGTGTTATTCGAAATTTCTCCGGTTCCATGTTATTCGGAATGAGTTTGTTAACAAGACTTGATCAACCTTGTTAGTGGATTCATTTTGATAATCATGAGATGGATGAAACTAGAAGCACAACTTTATGTACCCTCTTTATATTTTTTGTTATTTAGTAGAAAAAAAGTAAAACAGTATTTTTTTGTCTGTTTCCTGACTTATTCGTGCAATATAAAAATATCTCGAAAATAAAGGTCCTCAGAATACCATGCCAATTTAATATGATTTTTCGGGAATATTTGAGGATTTACTGTGCAAAAATTACTG